>NC_135527.1:457500-757500 GCF_051989575.1 Stigmatopora nigra
ATTTTCAAAGACATCAGCTGAGGGAGGGGTCGGGAGGTGCCAGCGCTTGGAGATGAGTCCGTCTCCTTGCCTGACCAGTTCCAATCCCTGCCTCCCTCCAACAGTTGAGCTGGTTTTATTAACAAAGGGTCATGTGACCTAGGTACAAACATAAGGCGGGACGAAGTAGACAAAGAAGTGGGTGTCGTGAAAGATGACACCCCCTTAACTAAAAGGTGTCATGATGGAAGTTTCCACTGGGTCATGCAACATTCTATTCTAGTTACTACACTATATAAACCAAAAGACATAATAATAAGCATAAAATACATTCATACTTCACAGTCAGTTTTTCCTGTATTTAAGACACACACACTGGTCATTCGACTAGAGTTTCAGGAACATCGCGTTGAACAGGACCCTACTGTAGGAACTCTCACTGTCCACTTTGCAGTCTGGTAATAAACCAATTGGTCCGGGACCAATGAAAGTAGAACAAGAATTAGCAAAGGCATTATAGTCTTGGTCTGTTAATAGAGTCAGGGACTTAACTAAGACAAAGTCAGGGACTTTTGGTCTTTGTGTGTTCAGAGATATTGGGTTAATCACAAAGTGGAGATCAATTTCGGGTAATTTAGAAAATAATTGTTGTTTAAACTATTAAGTAAGTGATTAATATGGGTCAGAAAGCAACAAAAGGGATGGGTTTATTGTCAGACTGCAAAATGAAAATCGGAGAGTTACCGGGACGAGATATCATGGTCCAGCTTGGGCTAAGCCTAGTGGCCACCCAAAATGGCCTCCGACCCAGGGAATTACAGACCAAAAATATCTTCCACACCACCACATCTAACAGCTTCTACTCTCTCGACATTGTCGGGAATGATTCTGCCAAGGTAGCTGAAAGTCTAAGAGAACAGTCTGAAGATATCTGCCCAGCAGCCCCAGGACAGGAACAACAAACATGGCCATTACATGTCACCCTGAAGTTCATGGGAGACCGGACGACAAGTGGTTAAACCAATTCTCACAGTTGCCCACTCAACGAATCATAATTAACCACGTATATGCAACTGACCTAATGGACAACCCATTGCCCCCCGGACACATTGCCTATGGGGATGGATCATCATCAAAAACCCTGGATGGAGAAAAACACAACGTATATGCCGTGGTGACTCAAAAAGACAACCTCAAGACAGGACGACTCCCCGGCGACTGGTCTGCACAAGCCGCAGAAATAGTGGCACTGACAGAGGCATGTAGACTATTCCTAGAACAAGACGTGACGGTGGAAAGACACAGCCCAATCCCTGCTGAATTCCTAAGAGAAATGCAAAATCATTCCCCAGAAAAAGAGAAACTGCAATGGGAAACAGAAGGAGCCACTCAACACAAGAACGGACTCTATGCAGTAGAAAACAAGCCATGCGTGACACGATCATTGTTTGAAGTAATTGCCAAATTGAGCCATGGGAGGAGCCATGTCTCAACAGGAGGGATGATCAGTACAGTACAACAAACAATGCATGTTCCCAGAGGTCTCCAAACGTACCTCAATTATTTTGCAGAAACTGTCTAAACTGCTGTAGACACAACTCTCAAGGCAATGAACAACCTAAGCATGGAACAAGGCAAACAGGAACATATCCCTTCGAGCTTCTGAACATGGATTTCATCAAACTGAACCAAAGTGCTGGACTCGTCGAACAAACCATTAGAACAGTAAAACTCAGACTCAGAAAAACCATGGAAGATACAGGAAAACCATGGCAAGAATGCCTGAGCCTGGTAGAAACGTACATGAGAATCATTCCAACAGCACAGGGATGCACACCATTTGAGGCAGTGAACGACAGACCCTTCCACTTAACAATGTGGGAAAAAGATCTGGTGGTAGAAGAGAAAAGAGAAACAGATTCCCTCACTAAGTGGTTATGCAAAATGTTCCAAGAAAGAACTGTGATGAATGCAAAATAATCTGCCGACATCTTCTCTGTCTCCCACAGAGGAGGTCCTGTCCCCAGGAGACCTGGTACTCGTCAAGGTGATAAAAAGAAAGTGCTGGTCTTCTCCACGTTGGGACGGACCTCACCGTGTGATTTTGGCAATCATCATCACCGCTCTGTGTTCAACCACATGGAGGGAACGTACCAGAACCTTGGTACATTCCCACTGGAGGAGAATGCCCCACTAGCTGGTTCAGGAAACGATCAGGGACCCCAGATCTGCATCCCATTAACCAAGACACCAATCGTCGTTCAAGTACCTTTGCTCAGCCTACAGCTTACTCACTTGGGATTACACAGGACTGACTCCAGTTATTTTTATTGGTACCTACAAGCTCCCAGAGTCTGAATGGTCTGGCCAGACACCTTGGACCAGGTCCTCCTCCATACAGGCTACAAAACCATCACATGGCCCCTTTCCAAAGAAGCTACCACCATGACCGCTAACTTCACCAAGTTAGCCACCACCATCAAAGATGGTAAACATATGCTAGACCTTACGACCAATATCCAACAAAAAGGCTGCATCAACCTATGCCTCCGACCGGACCGACCAGGAAAAGGCCCCCTCTTTACTATCACCATCCGCACTACTAGTCCAGCCATGGTCCCAAAAGTGATTGGTGTGAACCCCTTCGTACAACCATCCGCCACACGCCTACTCAAAATCCGTCCGGCAGGAACACCTAAGCCTGAGTAGATACACCTTATGCTCGCCCATGTCCAAACACAGCAAGAAGGGAGACAAAGTTGGAAACCTTCACGTGGTGTCTCCTGAGAGGCCGCTCGCCGCGGCCTGCGAATTCCAACTAATACCACTCAGAGCTGCCAACAAGGACCGTGGCACCCTACGTTTTTCATCCAGCCGGAGACATTTGACTGCCCCCACCTCCGACTACCCCCCGGATGAAATAATCCGCGTTCCAGTGGCAGCTCTAGCGCTATCTGAGGGCAATCCTCAGGCGCTTGTAGTGCAAAACAAACAAACAAACAAACACAGCAAGAAAACGACTACAACCTGATGATGAGGAACAGTTGGTACAGATACACCGCACTCACAGCCCGCGCCACAACCAATGAGTTGTTATGTCTGTTCCCTCTTGCCTACTGCCGTAGCCCAACCACAGCTATGGGCCAACCGACAGAACGAAGAACTCGCCACCCTCACCTACATCTGTATTCTGGGTAATTTGAGAGAATCCTTCCAGCAAAGCTCGACCGCCTACATACCATGGTCGCAGTACCATTAGCAGCTACAGTCAATACCGCAACGTATGTCCAGTGCAAACACCGAACAGACTGTTATCCATCCTGTTTCAACTTCAGCGGACCGGATCCGAAGACCCCTTTAGACCAAGTTCACGTCACCAGGTGTGCCGAGATCAGACACATTCCTTCCCAATCATGGACAGTACTGGACCAAATATGGTGGATCTGCGAATGGCAAGTGTATATGATCATCCCCACCAATACAACTGGGCTCTGTGTCCCTACATCTGCATCCGAACACACGTACGTTCTAACAGCAGACTCGATTCCAACTGTCGACGCCAACCCACATCTACCCACCAGGCGTCAACGACGGAGCTTTGATTTCTTCCCCCATGATTCAGTTTGGGGCTCGGATGTCCCCCTCTAATACAAACAATGGTCAGTCCCCTCCAAAATCATGATGGCGGTGTTCCCCAGGGTAGGAACAGCGAAGAACACCCTACGTCTGGAAACCATTGACTACAGATTCCAGGCCCGACACTAATCAATTACTTGTTTCCCTGCAAATGACTGAAACGTATCTGTCCAAAGTCTTAGGGACAACTGTCAGTTTTGCCTGTATTTAAGACACACTCACTGGTCATTCGACTAGAGTTGAAGTAACATCGCAGTGAACAGGACCCCACTGTAGGAACTCTCACTGTCCACTTTGCAGTCTGGTAATACATATTTTCTATTTAAATTTATCTCACTCTTTCTTATCCTGCTCCTGAAGTTGTATTTTCAGACCTAACAAACATTTCAGTTTTTTTGCCCTAATGTGCGTTTCATGCGCTGAAAATCACGTTTTGGCCAAGTATCATAGTTTTCACTATAACTTAACTTAACCTAACCCTAACCCTAACCCTAACCCTAACCCTAACCCTAACCCTAACCCTAACCCTAACCCTAACCCTAACCCTAACTCTAACCCTAACCCTAACCCTAACTTCCATCACTTAGAATGATATCAAATGAAAAACCTACTTAATTTGGACGATTATACACTATATACACAGTAACTATGTGTCACTGACAGTTTGTTTCGCAGCAGGGGAACATTTCAGTTTTTATTGCCTTAATGTGCATTTCATGCGCTGAAAATCACGTTTTGGCCAAGTATCATAGTTTTCACTATAACCTAATTTCTAGCACTTAGAATGATGCAAAATGAAAAACTTACTTGAATTGGACAATTATACACTATATACACAGTAACTATGTGCCTCTGACAGTTTGTTTCGCAGCAGGGGAACATTTCAGTTTTTATTGCCTTAACGTGCGTTTCATGCGCTGAAAATCACGTTTTGGCCAAGTATCATAGTTTTCACTATAACTTAATTTCTAGCACTTAGAATGATGCTAAATGCAATACTTACTTGAATTGGATGATTTTACACTATAGACACAGTAACTATGTGCCTCTGGCAGTTTGTTTCGCAGCAGGGGAACATTTCAGTTTTTTTTTGCCTTAACGTGCATTTCATGCGCTGAAAATCACGTTTTGGCCAAGTATCATAGTTTTCACTATAACCTAATTTCTAGCACTTAGAATGATACAAAATGAAAAACTTACTTGAATTGGACAATTATACACTATATACACAATAACTATGTGCCTCTGACAGTTTGTTTCGCAGCAGGGGAACATTTCAGTTTTTATTGCCTTAACGTGCGTTTCATGCGCTGAAAATCACGTTTTGGCCATGTATCATAGTTTTCACTATAACTTAATTTCTATCACTAAGAATGATGCTAAATGCAAAATTTACTTGAATTGGACGATTTTACAATATATACACAGTAACTATGTGCCTCTGACAGTTTGTTTCGCAGCAGGGGAACATTTCAGTTTTTATTGCCTTAACGTGCGTTTCATGCGCTGAAAATCATGTTTTGGCCGAGTATGATAGTTTTCACTATAACTTAATTTCTATCACTTAGAATGATGCTAAATGAAAAAGTTACTTGAATTGGACGATAATACACTATATACACAGTAACTATATGTCTCTGACATTTTGTTTCGCAGCAGGGGAACATTTCAGTTTTTATTGCCTTAACGTGCGTTTCATGCGCTGAAAATCACGTTTTGGCCAAGTATCATAATTTTCACTATAACTTAATTTCTATCACTTAGAATGATGCTAAATAAAAAACTTACTTGAATTGGACGATTTTACACTATATATACAATAACTATGTGCCTCTGACATTTGTTTCGCAGCAGGGGAACATTTCAGTTTTTATTGCCTTAACGTGCGTTTCATGTGCTGAAAATCACGTTTTGGCCAAGTATCACAATTTTCACTATAACTTAATTTCGTTCACTTAGAATGATGCTAAATGAAGAACTTACTTGAATTGGACGATAATACACCATATACACAGTAACTATGTGTCTCTGACAGTTTGTTTCGCAGCAGGGGAACATTTCAGTTTTTATTGCCTTAACGTGCGTTTCATGCGCTGAAAATCACGTTTTGGCCAAGTATCATAGTTTTCACTATAACCTAATTTCTATTACTTAGAATGATGCTAAATGCAAAACTTACTTGAATTGGACGATTTTACACTATATACACAATAACTATGTGCCTCTGACAGTTTGTTTCGCAGCAGGGGATCATTTCAGTTTTTATTGCCTTAACGTGCGTTTCATGCGCTGAAAATCACGTTTTGGCCAAGTATAATAATTTTCACTATAACTTAATTTCTATCACTTAGAATGATGCTAAATGCAAAACTTACTTGAATTAGGCGATTTTACACTATATACACAGTAACTATGTGCCTCTGACAGTTTGTTTCGCAGCAGGGGAACATTTCAGTTTTTATTGCCTTAACGTGCGTTTCATGCGCTGAAAATGACGTTTTGGCCAAGTATCATAGTTTTCACTATAACTTAATTTCTAGCACTTAGAATGATGCCAAATGCAAAACTTACTTGAATTGGATGATTTTACACTATATACACAGTAACTATGTGCCTCTGGCAGTTTGTTTCGCAGCAGGGGAACATTTCAGTTTTTATTGCCTTAACGTGCGTTTCATGCGCTGAAAATCACGTTTTGGCCAAGTGTCATAATTTTCACTATAACAATTTCTATCACTTAGAATGATGCTAAATGCAAAACTTACTTGAATTGGACGATTTTACGCTATATACACAGTAACTATGTGCCTCTGGCAGTTTGTTTCGCAGCAGGGGAACATTTCAGTTTTTATTGCCTTAACGTGCGTTTCATGCGCTGAAAATCACGTTTTGGCCAAGTATCATAATTTTCACTATAACTTAATTTCTATCACTTAGAATGATGCTAAATGCAAAACTTACTTGAATTGGACGATTTTACACTATATACACAGTAACTATGTGCCTCTGACAGTTTGTTTCGCAGCAGGGGAACATTTCAGTTTTTATTGCCTTAACGTGCGTTTCATGCGCTGAAAATCACGTTTTGGCCAAGTGTCATAATTTTCACTATAACTTAATTTCTGTCACTTAGAATGATTCCAAATGAAAAACTTGCTTGAATTGGACGATTTTACACTATATACACAGTAACTATGTGTCTACGACAGTTTGTTTCGCAGCAGGGGAACATTTCAGTTTTTATTGCCTTAACGTGCGTTTCATGCGCTGAAAATCACGTTTTGGCCAAGTATCATAGTTTTCACTATAACTTTATTTCTATCACTTTGAATGATGCTAAATGCAAGAGTTACTTGGATTGGACGATTTTACACTATATACACAGTAACTATGTGCCTCTGACAGTTTGTGTCGCAGCAGGGGAACATTTCAGTTTTTATTGCCTTAACGTGCGTTTCATGTGCTGAAAATCACGTTTTGGCCAAGTGTCATAATTTTCACTATAACTTAATTTCTGTCACTTAGAATGATTCCAAATGAAAAACTTGCTTGAATTGGACGATTTTACACTATATACACAGTAACTATGTGTCTACGACAGTTTGTTTCGCAGCAGGGGAACATTTCAGTTTTTATTGCCTTAACGTGCGTTTCATGCGCTGAAAATCACGTTTTGGCCAAGTATCATAGTTTTCACTATAACTTAATTTCTATCAATTTGAATGATGCTAAATGCAAAAGTTACTTGGATTGGACGATTTTACACTATATACACAGTAACTATGTGCCTCTGACAGTTTGTTTCGCAGCAGGCGAATATTTCAGTTTTTATTGCCTTAACGTGCGTTTCATGTGCTGAAAATCACGTTTTGGCCAAGTATCACAATTTTCACCATAACTTAAATTCTATCACTTAGAATGATGCTAAATGAAAAACTTACTTGAATTGGACGATTTTACACTATATACACAGTAACTATGTGCCTCTGACAGTTTGTTTCGCAGCAGGGGAACATTTCAGTTTTTATTGCCTTAACGTGCGTTTCATGCGCTGAAAATCACGTTTTGGGCTAGTATCATAATTTTCACCAGAACTTAATTTCTATCACTTAGAATGATGCTAAATGAAAAACATACTTGAATTGGACGATAATACACTATATACACAGTAACTATGTGCCTCTGACAGTTTGTGTCGCAGCAGGGGAACATTTCAGTTTTTATTGCCTTAACGTGCGTTTCATGTGCTGAAAATCACGTTTTGTCCAAGTATCACAATTTTCACTATAACTTAATTTCTATCACTTAGAATGATGCTAAATGAAAAACTTAGTTGAATTGGACGATAATACACTATATACACAGTAACTATGTGTCTCTGACAGTTTGTTTCGCAGCAGGGGAACCTTTCAGTTTTTATTGCCTTAACGTGCGTTTCATGCGCTGAAAATCACGTTTTGGGCTAGTATCATAATTTTCACTATAACTTAATTTCTATCACTTAGAATGATGCTAAATGCAAAACTTACTTGAATTGGACGATTTTACACTATATACACAGTAACTATGTGTCTCTGACAGTTTGTTTCTAAGCAGGGGAACATTTCAGTTTTATTGCCTTAACGTGCGTTTCATGCGCTGAATATCACATTTTAACCAAGTATCATAGTTTTCACTATAACTTAATTTCTATCACTTAGAATGATGCCTAATGAAAAACTCACTTGAATTGGACGATAATACACTATATACACAGTAACTATGTGTCTCTGACAGTTTGTTTGGCAGCAGGGGAACATTTCAGTTTTTATTGCCTGAATGTGCTTTTCATGCGCTGAAAATCATGTTTAGGCCAAGTATCATAGTTTTCATTATAACTTAATATCTAGCCAATTAGAATGATGCCAAATTAAAAACTTATTAAATTATAAAATTTGATGATATTACACTATATATAGAGAGACATTTGTGTCTCTGACAGTTTTACAGTTTTACAAGTTATGACTCCAGACTCTTAATTTACAATTCTGCCTTTATGGATACATTGCATCACCACCCCCTGAGTGGATCACTTACCTCTCACTGTCTTTCACTTACCTTCATTCAGCATGTAGGTGTCAGATCACCTTGTACCTGATGACTATTCATATTACCTCACCCGAAGTTATTACACAGAAGGGATTGTGTTGTGTTACCCCAAGTTTAGAGTCCCTACGGATGTGGGAAACTTACAGCGTCTGTCTGCCAGAGAGCAGCAGCTGGAACCGATTGTGACCAGGGTGGCATGGGTCCCTGATCATGTCCCTGGCTCTGCTGAGGTAACGAGGGCTGGCAATGTCTTCCAGTGAGGGCAGAGTAGCCGACAATCTTCTGCGTAGTGGTAATATCTTTCTAAATAGCCTTTTTGTCTGCTGCCGTTCTTTCCGCGTACCACCAAATGTGCTTTTTTTGCGCTGATAAGCACACTTTGGTCGAATATGAAAGTTTCCAAGTGTGCACTTGACCCTGGATGACCTGGAGAGTGACAGTTACTCCTGAAGTTGAACCTTTTTTTCATCCCACAATTCAAGGAAACAATTGCAAACCCTGTTAGCCAACCTTTCTTATATTTCGCGAGGCGAACAAACAATTGCAAGGCCAACTAGTTAGTCTTTCTTACATTCCACGATCTTTTAATTCAATTGTAAAACCAGTTTGGCTAGTCTACCTTGCAGTCTACGATCTTATCAAACAAAGGTAAAACCAGTATGACCACATGGTAAGACAAGAATAAACAATTATTAAGCCAGTTAGCCAGTCCATCCCACAATTCCCTCCTTTTGTGTCTGTGAAAATATCGAAATATTGAAATGGCTGTTTCCATGAGCCAGAGAAGAACCAGTCAAGCCATCCTCGTTGTGAAACCGAATCTCCGGTCACAGCTCTCTGCATGTTCCTAATAGCCTGCAGGGCATCATGGACCGAGCAGGACATGCCGGCAGGGATGAAGGGGCAGCAGGAGTCTCCCACCATGGCACACACACAGCCCCGCTGGGTGGCCACTCCGTCAAGAGCAGGGCAGCCCTGGAAAATCACCTGGGCCATGGCGGCTACCCAGCCTGACTGATGCGCCGACACAGGCCCGGAACCTGCCTTCAATGGTCTTCAAATGCAGGGCGTTCCTTGCCGCTCCCACTCAAGGGAACTGAGCCATTACGATTTTGGATGAGACTGACCAGTATTTGTGTTTGAGGGACACATCCGAGCCACACACTGGATCATGGTCGTGAGCTCCGTCAATAATGTGCCCAAATGGAGGTCATTGATTCGGGAATAACAGAACTTCTGAAGATCCCTAGATGATTATTTTTATACATAATAATCAAAAATACATCCCCATCGTCAATGGATACAATTTTTCGGGTAAATTCACTAACCAGAACAGACTGGGCCTGGTTCTAATACAACCACTATTTTAATCCCAGAATGCCTGTTTTGGACACTGTTTATGGTGGGAAAATAGCTCCAGAACCATCCTGGATCATTATTTTTACACAGAATAGTGAAAATACATCCATCTACACCAGGGGTGGCCAACCCGCGGCTCGCGAGCCGCATGCGGCTCTTTGCCCGGTTTCATGCGGCTCTTACGTCCATATCAAAGTTTGTATTTGTGTTTTATTTTTTTTTGCGTGTGCGCTTCGCTTGAGTTCAATACGGTATTTTCGTCCAATGCGCATGTGCTCGGGATGAAAATACCTCAAAGTTTCCCAGTAGGAGCAAGGTCATTTGAGTAAACGTTTTTAACAGAGTGGGAGAGCTCCCGTGAACCAGAAGCGACAATGAACGGCGTCGCGCACACAAAAAGTATCCCAAAGATCGAGCGTCGGCTGAAAAAGCCACACCCCCTGCGAGGCAGACCAAGGCGAGCGTGCTCAGCCGGGAGCAGCCGATAGGAGAGCGAGGTGTACACCCACGTGGTGGGCGCGCTAGTTCGCCCACCACGTGGGTGTACACCTCGCTCTCCTATTGGCTGCTCCCGGCTGAGCACTCTCGCCTTGGTCTGCCTCGCATGAACATTGTGTGTGCACTGTCTCACACAGACAAACTCTCAGTTCAACCAAGTCCACAAACAAAAATATAATAATTTACAATAGCGTTTTTCTTTTTCTATGCATGTTACTTAGTGGGACTTCTGTCATAAAATCAGCGCCTATTTTTGCGCAACATTCGCTCCTTGTGAGCTGTCATTTATTATGAATGGCTTTTAACTAGCGAAAAGCCATTCATAATAAATGACAGCTCACAAGGAGCGAATGTTGCGCAAAAATAGGCGCTGATTTTATGACAGAAGTCCCACTAAGTAACATGCATAGAAAAAGAAAAACGCTATTGTAAATTATTATATTTTTGTTTGTGGACTTGGTTGAACTGAGAGTTTGTCTGTGTGAGACAGTGCACACACAATGTTCATTGTTGATAATGACTGGCCTGTGCTGTTAGTACTGTAGGAGTCAATTTATGTCATTACTATGCTGGTGTGTGACATTTACAATAAATCTGTGTGATGTGGCTCTTTGCGGTAACACAGTAAAAAATGTGGCTCTTTGCGGTAACACGGTAAAAAATGTGGCTCTTGGTCTCTGACTGGTTGGCCACCCCTGATCTACACATTCAACACTAATTATGGGTAGAAGCACCAACCAGAACCGACTGGGCCCGGTTCTAATACGACCACTATTTTAATCGCAAAATGCCTGTTTTGGACAATGTTTATGGTGGGAAACATTATTTTTATAGAAAATAGTGAAACTACATCTACCTACTCAATCAACACAAATTCTGGGTAAATACACCAACCAGAACCGATTGGGCCTTGTTCTAATACAACCACTATTTTTATCGCAAAATGTTTTGGACACTATTGACGGTGGGAAATATTCCCAAAACATCCCTGCATCTTTAATTTTACACATAATAGTGAAAATGCATCCATCCACACAATTGACACTAAATCTGGGTAAAAGCGGCAACCAGAACCGACTGGGCCCGGTTCTAATACGACCACTATTTTAATCGCAAAATGCCTGTTTTGGACAATGTTTATGGTGGGAAACATTATTTTTATAGAAAATAGTGAAACTACATCCACCTACTCAACCAACACAAATTCTGGGTATATACACCAACCAGAACCGATTGGGCCTTGTTCTAATACAACCACTATTTTTATCGCAAAATGTTTTGGACACTATTGACGGTGGGAAATATTCCCAAAACATCCTTACATCTTTAATTTTACACATAATAGTGAAAATGCATCCATCCACACAATTGACACTAAATCTGGGTAAAAGCGGCAACCAGAACCGACTGGTCCCGGTTCTAATTCAACAACCATGCAAAATTAAGATCCATTGGAGGTTTTTTATTCTTGTATAAAAAAAGCCCCAAAACATCCCTGCATGATTATTGTTAAACAGAATAGTAAAATATACATCCCAATCATCTTTGGACACAAGTTTCAGATATAAACAGCAACCAGACCCGACTGGACCCAGTTATAATGCAACTACTATTTTTTATCGCAAAATGCATGTTTTGGAGAAAATTTATGCTGGGAAATAGCCCTAGAACCATCCTGGATCTTTAATTTTAGACAGAATTGTGAAAATACATCCACCTACGCAATCAATACTAACTCTGGGTATAAGACCCAACCAGAACCGACTGGGCTTGGTTCTAATACAACCACCATGCAAAATAAAGTGCCCAAATGGAGGTCATTTATTCGGGCATAAAATAACTTCTGAACATCCCTAGATGATGATTTTTATACAGAATAGTGAAAAATACAACCCCATTCCGATCGGACACAAGTTACGGGTGTATACACAAACCAGAACCGACTGAGCCTGGTTCTAATACAACCACTATGCAAAATAAAGTGCCCAAAGGGAGGTCATTGATTCGGGCATAAAAGAACTTCTGAAAATCCCTAGATGAATATTTTTATAGAGAATAGTCAAAAATACATCCCCATTATCATTTGACACAAGTTCCGGCTACATGCACCAACCAGAACCGACTGGGCCTGGTTCTAATAGGACCATTATTTTAATCGCAAAGTGCCTGTTTTGGACACTATTGATGGTGGGAAATATTCCCTGAACATCCCTGCATCTTTAATTTCACACAGAATAGTGAAAATGCATCCTTCAACACAATTGACACTAATTCTTGGTAAAAGCACCAACCAGAACCGACTGGGCCCGGTTCTAATTCAACCACCATGCAAAATAACGATCCATAATGGAGGTTTTTGATTCTTTTATAAAAAAAGCCCCAAAACATCCCTGCATGATTATGTTTAAACAGAATAGTAAAATATACATCCCCTTCATCTTTGGACACAAGTTTCGGATTTAAACAGCAACCAGAACCGAGACGACCCAGTTATAATGCAACTACTATTTTTTTCGCAAAATGCATGTTTTGGAGACTATTTATGGCAGCAAATACCCCTAGAACCATCCTGGATCTTTATTTTTAGACAGAATAGTGAAAATACATCCACCTACACAATCAACACTAACTCTGGGTAAAAGCACCAACCAGAACCGACTCGGCTTGGTTCTACTACAACCACCATGCAAAATAAAGTGCCCAAATGGAGGTCATTTATTCGGGCATAGAAGAACTTCTGAACATCCCTAGATGATATTTTTTTATACAGAATAGTAAAAAATACAACCCCATTCCTATTGGACACACGTTACGGGTGTATACACAAAACAGAACCGACTGGGCCTGGTTCTAATACAACCACTATTTTTGTCGCAAAATGCATGTTTTTGACACTATTAATGGTGGGAAATAGTCTCAGAACATCCCTGGATCTTTATTCTTACAGAGAATAGTGAAAATACATCCACCCACACAATCGACACTAATTGTGGGTAAAGCACCAACCAGAACCGACTGGGCCTGGTTCTAAACAACCACTTGTAAATAAAGTGCCCAAATTTAGGTCATTGATTCGGGCATAACAGAACTTCTGAACATCCCTAGAATATTATTTTTATAAAGAATAATCAAAAATACATCCCCATCATCATTGGACACAATTTCTGGGTAAAAACACGAACCTGAACCGACTGGTCCTGGTTCTAATACAACCACTAATTTAACCGCAAAATGCCTGTTTTGGACACTGTTTGTGGTGGGAAATAGCTCCAGAACCATCCTGGATCATTATTGTTATACAAAATAGTGAAAATACATCCACTCACACAATAAACACAAATTCTGGGTAAAAGCACCAACCAAAACCGACTGGGCCTGTTTCTAAACCACCACTTGTGAATAAAGTGACCAAATGAAAGTAATTCATTCGGGCATAACAGAACTTCTGAACATCGCTAGATGATTATTTCTATACAAAATAGTCAAGTATACATCCCCATCATAATTGGACACAAGTTTCGTATACAAACACCCACCAGAACCGACTGGACCCTGTTATAATGCAACCACTATTTTGTATCGCCTGTTTTGGACACTGTTTATGGTGGGAGATAGCTCCAGAATCACCTAGAATGATTTTAAATGAAAAACTTACTTGAATTAGACAATTATACACTGTATACACAGTAACTATGTGTCTCTGACAGTTTTTTTCGCAGCAGGGGAACATTTCAGTTTTTATTGCCTTAACGTGTGTTTCATGCGCTGAAAATCACGTTTTGGCCAAGTATCATAATTTTCACTATAACTTAATTTCTATCACTTAGAATGATGCTAAATGCAAAACTTACTTGAATTGGACGATTTTACACTATATACACAGTAACTATGTGCCTCTGAATGTTTCTTTCGCAGCAGGGGAACATTTCAGTTTTTATTGCTTTAACGTGCGTTTCATGTGCTAAAAATCACGTTTTGGCCAAGTATCAGAATTTTCACTATAACTTAATTTCTATCAATTAGAATGATGCTAAATGAAAAACTTACTTGAATTGGACGATTTTTCACTACATACACAATAACTGTGTCTCTGACAGTTTGTTTGGCAGCAGGGGAACTTTTCAGTTTTTATTGCCTTCATGTACTTTTCATGCCCTGAAAATCAATTTTTGGCCAAGTATGATTGTTTTCATTATAACTTAATTTCTAGCTTGAGAATGATGCCAAATGGATAACTTACTTGAATTGGACGATTTTTCACTTTATACACAGTAATTATGTGTCTCTGACAGTTTGTTTGGCAGCAGGGGAACATGTGAGATTAGACAAAGTATCTTTGCAAATGCTTGTTCATATTGTATACGTTTTTGTGAGTATAACAGCATCATAGTCATCCTTATGGCTGACATGTCAGCATAAACACCCAACTGTCTGACTGAATAAACAATCTTAGTCTTGTGATTGGGGTGACATGTCAGCACAAATACTCAACTGTCCGACACTGATCAATTACTTTTTGCCCTGCAAATGACTGAAATGTATCTGTCCAAAGTCCTAGCGACAACTGTCAGTTTTTCCTGTATTTGAGACACACACACTGGTCATTCGACTAGAGTTGCAGGAACATCGCGTTGAACAGGACCCTACTGTAGGAACTCTCACTGTCCACTTTGCAGTCTGGTAATAAACCAATTGGTCCGGGACCAATGAAAGTAGAACAATAATTAGCAAGGGCTTTATAGTCTTGGTCTGTTAATAGAGTCAGGGACTTAACTAAGACAAAGTCAGGGACTTTTGGTCTTTGTGTGTTCAGAGATATTGGGTTAATCACAAGGTAGAAATCACTTTCGGGTAATTTAGAAAATAATTGTTGTTTAAACTATTAAGTAGGTGATTAATAAGGGTCAGAAAGCAACAAAAGGAATGGGTTTATTGTCAGAATGCAAAATGAAAATCGGAGAGTTACCGGGACGAGATATCATGGTCCAGCTTGGGCTAAGCCTAGTGGCCACCCAAAATGGCCTCCGACCCAGCGAATTACAGACCAAAAATATCTTCCACACCACCACATCTAACAGCTTCTACTCTCTCGACATTGTCGGTAATGATTCTGCCAAGGTAGCTGAAAGTCTAAGAGAACAGTCTGAAGATATCTGCCCAGCAGCACCAGGACAGGAACAACAAACATGGCCATTACATGTCACCCTGAAGTTCATGGGAGACCGGACGACAAGTAGTTAAACCAATTCTCACAGTTGCCCAATGTTAGACTATAAATATTTTACCTGACTCCAATTCCTTAACTCTGTAGTCTCCAGTCTAACAATGGAGCGTGTTCAGCATCGGAGGAGACAAACCAGGGTTGAGCGAGTTTATCCACAGATGATTTATTCCATTCAAATTGATTCATACAGAGCTCCGGGTCTCCCTCCCATAGAATAAGCCCGCTGAGTGTTGATGTCCCAAAGCGGAGGATGGAAAAGACATTGTCCAAACCCGCGTTTGCCCAGTTATAGTCCAACAAAAATGCATATTCATTCGCTGATTAATAATGAGATGTGGGCTGGTCCAGGGCTGCTGTGAGGGGGGGTTTCTCTGGGCTCCACATCTTCCAGCCTTGAATCCACATCATCCAGACCTCTGTCTCCGCTGGTCCTATAAAGTCCCGACCCTCCGCCCTGCTCTTTTGTTAACATTATAGTTGAGGAGTCTCAGACCCATCCTTCTGTTCATATTGTATTTGAGTTGGGAACCAGTGGCGACTCTAAAACAAGACCGCCACAACAAAAGGAAGGAGTAAAATGTGATATCAAAATGAAACAGCTATACTAAAAAGAATGAGTAAAATATGATATCAAAATGAAACAGCTATACTAAAAAGAATGAGTAAAATATGTTATATTCTTCATTCCCTCTCTTGGTCTCCTAAAGAGACCACATCAACAACACCACACAGGTTAGTGTCAAATGAAATGTAAAACTATATTAGTATAAAAACAAAGAAGCACTACATTAGTATTTCCATGAACACGTGCCCAGCGGGGGGTCCAGAGGGGTCAGTTTGGCGCAACTGGACATACTGACCTCTAGGGCCTGGTCCCACTGCTTTATCGATCAGTCGAGTGACTAGAGTACGAGCTAAGGGGAAGATACAACAGCTACAGAGAATAAGCAGAGTAATGAGCACTCCAGCAGATATGAGGATGTTGCCTATCAAACCTTTCCAGGCACCAAAATAATCCATCCATTGGTCCCAGATTGAGGTGTCCACACCTGACTGATCGGCCATCTTATTAGTCAGGGTTCGGAGGCCTTCTAAAGCTTTGGTGAGACGTCCATTTGGAGCAGTGTTATTAGGAATGAAAGTACAACAGGCATCACCAAAGATAGCACACACACCACCCTTCTCAGCCAATAACATGTCTAATGCTATACGATTTTGGAAGGCCATGAGGGATGTTGCCGCTAGCTGGTCACGTACCGCCTCTAACGACTCAACCGTGTAATTGCCAAGTCGCTGGACATTGTAATGAATATAATTGATGCGATCAACATTTTTGTTGGGAGTTACCCAAATTAGAATACTTTCGAATCCCGCTGAAACCTGATTAGCAAGTTTATACTAATTAGGAACGCCACGGGGGACGCCTATGGCGTCAATATAGGTGGGATCGGAGTTACCCATCCAGGTGTGTGGTGCTCTCTTTTGGCGATGCAAGACCTCCTTCAGGTTTGGAGGTAACCTTATTTCAGCTGTGAGATTCACTGAGGAAACAGAAACAGGAAGTAACAGAGACACCACAGAACACACACCCGCAGCATTTGTGGGCAATCTATCATACAACTTATCACTTCCACACCATAACCAGATGTCAGCTCGGGATAAGGGGTATGGTACCGGAAAGAACATGTTTGATACACACCAGTCAGACGGAATGCTTCCCAATGATGTTCCAGTCCCTTGTAATTTGAGGCAGGTAAAATTTTGGCGTGCTACATATTTGTCAAAAATTGTTTTTTCTTTGTTCTCTCGGGTAAGTGGGAATATCGAATCGTATTTAGAGCACTTAAAGGTTGGATTGGTGTTTTTTAGGAGGTCCACAATACATTCTTTATCAATTGGGGCCGAAATGATACGGAGTACGGGTCGGGCACCCATACATACGAGACAATCATTTCGGGTTTCGCTGGCAGCTTGTTCCGCCATTAACAGCCAATTGTTAGATAACGCTGAAAAACCTGTAGTCATTCTAAACCACTCGTCCACTGATGGTTTGCCATGAATTATCTGGACTATACTCGATCTAGGGGATACAAATGACGGAATCACCTTGCCGGTTGTCGCCTGAGTAATATTGGGGTTTTTACATATCCCCACTGACCAGCATGGATCGTTGTCCGAACACCATACAACAGGCTCAGGAAGCTACACTTTGTGGACGATGAAGTCCAGTCCCCCTCCCTCCACAGAGGTAAAGTGCCTTCCGACTCATTTATCCTGAGATACAAACCAGAATTATCAACAGAAAAATTTGAAACCCTCTTTTGCCATTCTTTAGCTGTTTTTGACCAGCCATAAGTACCAGGTGACCAGCGGGTCGACTGATCCATTACAAAGGTGTGTGCCCAATTACCCCCTGTGTCCTGGTACGGCCTAGCATCAATATACCATTGGTATCTGTTTCCCATTTCCATTATTTGTTGAGTATAACGCTGCATATGGAATAAACATGCGAATTTCGAACGTACCGTTGTAACAAAACCATAGCCTATTGTCATATAATAATTAATTGAAAAGATTATTGCTCAGCAAGCAATACCATAAAACTATAGGGAACTCTTTTATATTGGGTTTGACGTCTCCATATGGTTTCAATTGAGACTAAACCATCTTACAAAGGATTAGGATAACCTACCAGACAAGGGAAAATACGATGGGATCTAACAACTCCCTCAATCACCATTCTTTTGGGGAAAAGTGTTTTTACAAATGAAAAAACGTGTCCTACTTGGCAAGAAAAAAAAATATTGAAACAGTGTTTATCCTGTTACGCAGTAAATAGGAAGTCAATTTTTCCACTGTTTAATCATTTTACCTGCTTAAACCTTACAGGGCATGGTCTGAAGCTGGGGGCGATAAATGAGACGTGGTGTACCGGCGTTTTAAAACAAGCTACACCCCTGATACCACGTTCTTGCCTATGGTGGCGGGGTGGTAGATAAATTATACGACTCCTGCCAAAACGCGGCAGGACTAGGTACTTTGGTCTCACTGCTCTTACCGGTGTCTGTTTTTCCATCCACAGTGGAGGAGATACAATTGGCGGCTCAGAATTCGGAGGTGAAGGGTCGACCCTCCCGACATCGTCGAGAGGCATGGAGGGAAGGAGATCCAACATACATTGATGCGATTGGCATCCCCCGGGGCGTACCAGATGAGTATAAGCTGGCTAATCAGATCGCAGCAGGTTGGGAGTCCATCTTCCTTCTAATCACCCCAAACAAAAATGTGGATAGAATAAATTACTTACATTACAATGTCCAAAACTTGGAAATTATGTTAAACAGGGATTTGTGGCCATGAAGGAACAACTGGCAGCTACCAGTCTGATGGCGTTCCAGAATCGCATAGCGGTGGATATGATCCTTGAAACAGGGGGCGTGTGTGCAATGTTTGGAAAACAATGTTGCACCTTCATACCGAACAACACGTCACCCAGTGGATCTCTCACCAGGGCCATTACTGGCCTGCAAACACTGAACCGCAATATGCAAGAGCATTCTGGAGTAGATACGTCCGCATTGTCAGATTGGTGGGATAAGACCTTTGGAAAATATAAAGATTTGGCTACATCCTTCATGGTGACTATTGGCACAATAACCGCTATCCTAACATTGTGTGGGTGCTGTATTATCCCCTGTTTGCGCTCCTTGCTAAGCCGACTTATAAATACTGCAATTGCCCCTACAAATTCTAAAGTACATGAGTTGTATCTTATGGGACGGTTTGGGGAAAGCAGTGAGGTCCAGGAGTACGGTAAATCCGAGGACCAATTGGGCGAATATAATTATGTTCTTTCTCTTTCAGACCAGCCATGGGAGTAAGGAGTAGGCGGGAAAAATCACAGGCACCCGACATTACCATTTAGTGATTACTAAGAAATGACTAATAACATACATATTATAAAAACGGGGGAATGTTGGGTTTATTCTGTTTTACTATTATAATAGTTATATTAATTCATTTCTTTATTAAATCATTCTCTTTCTATTCTCTGTATTCATTCATTACTTTGTTAAATCATTCTCTTTCTGTTTTCAAAAGTGTTGCGAGGTCACGAGTATTGCCAAGTCATCTTTAACCTGGACGGCCTGTTCCAGGATGGTTATAAAAACAATCCACCCAATCTGGGTCCTTGAGATTTGGTGGGCCCTTGGTGACGAGGCCAGGGCTATTCGGCCAATAACAAGAATGTTGTTATCGTTATGTAACCGTGCACTTCGGGTTTTTCTGTATGTAACCATTATATGATTATGATTATATTATATGATTCATTAGGTCAAGGAGGTTGTATAATTACTCTAATCTAAATGTTGTTAGGTCTAGTCTCCTGTTTTTGTTATTAGTAAAAAACTTTGATTGTTATTGTAGTCCCAGATGTTGTTTTTACTCATACGTGATGGAATGATCAACAACTCTGTAACTTGTTTTGATTCATGACCATAAGAGTGGGACGAAAACGTCTATTCGGTGAGACGTTCGGAAGTTGTAAGGTGACACTTGCTGACTCTCCCCTTCGGAGGCTTTTATCTGTTGTATCCATTTCTATTTAATTAAATGTCAATAATTGAATAAGATGTCTTCCTGCAGTTATTGATAATTACGGACGAAGGTAATTATTAATGAACCTAATATTTTGGTCCCTCGGAGCTTTGGAGGTCAATATACCGACGCGGGAACCCAGGCGCTGCTGACCGACATCTGGATAAAGACCGTGCACGGCGTCTTCAATACCCTTTTCCAGGGCCGGAGTTTTCGACGGGGGCGCCTGGATTCTCGGCGGTTGAAGACTTTTCCTGCTGGAGGGAGACATCTGATGGATCTCGGGTAAGTCCACATTAATGTCTGCATGTTGTGACGGTGTTTCCAAATGCGTTAAAGGGACATTGTATGTGAGGTCCATTGTGGGCTGGTTTCGCGTCCTGGGTGACGGCGATAAAACCCTGTGTTTATACTAGTCAATGGCAGGTACGGTGGGGCATTTTGCTGGAAAGTGTCCTGTGTCTAAAGGGTAGGCACGAATATGTTTCAAAACATGAAAGGCCCCACTAGAATTTGTGCATCCAGCGCTAAATAGAGCCTATTTACACATTTGTCTCAAATTTGTTTTAGATATGGGTCCCCAATTTCCCGAAATTTCCCAGAATTCATGTACTACCACATCCTGTCAAAAACCCAAAACGACTAACATAACCTGTTACTAATCCAGATTCTGGAATTTGGAGAATTTCTCCTTTCCCTCCCTTATCTAAGCTTGTTATTGCCACTCGTTATCACTGTAACATTCAGGCGTATTAACCCCATCGTTGCTAAAGTTCTCACCAATTTGCATGCCCTTAAAGCAGTAAAAAGCAACGTTATTTGGTTGTATCAATTGACCAATGCTTATCCAATCCGTAATATCCTTAAAGTCATCAATATGACCTGTGACAAAGCATATTTCCTCCCGCCAGGACAACAGACAATGTTCTTTCAAGTGCACTTTGAAAAACATTCCATGTTACTCCATTCTTAGGGAAAATATGCTCATCCTAAACCAATTATTTTATCTACAATTCACCTAATTATTTGGATGAATGCCATGAATTTTATCATGCCACTATTGCATTGTAAATTTCCCATCTGATGTCGTTAACAGCCAAATAATTCAATACCTACTATATACTTTGTAAATCACCTCATATGATGTTTACTTAAGACAAGAGTCATTTCCCATAGCCTGTTACCAAAACAAAAATCTACAACAATTAAATTAGAGAAATCAACCTTTTGTTAGGCAATTCCTAATTACAAACTTTAATGTTTTAAAAACCTTATTGTCACCAATATACCATAATATTGTAAATTTTGTCATCCTGGCCTTTTTTTTAACCAGCCAACCTCCTGGATTAAAGTATTTTGAACAATCAAAATATTCTGAAATAGTATTAATATTATTTTATCCTCCAAAAGCTAGTTTCCTTTAACTAAGAGCCCTTTGAAATCCACAATTGCTCAAAAATGACTATTTTGGTCTATTCCCAAATCCAAAGCTTTTTACCAAAATCAACCTTTTACTAGACAGATTTTCTATCCTCTTAATATACATTTCATTTTAAAACCCAAAAAATGAATGTGAAAGCATTCGCATAACCTTGCATTTCTTGCAGACCATGTATTGTTCTTATTCTGAAAAGTCCAAACAGAAAACGCCATAAGCCGTTAACTATGACCTCCACTCTTGCTGCGAAAACAGCATTGTTATCTTATGTTTACAAACCAGCTTTTTCCCTGTGCCCAAATATAACGCTTTTTAGAGAAGACAACCATTAAACAGTCAAATTAACCCCTCTTCCGATATTCAACTACATCACAATATTTTTCCAAGACCCCATATATCCAGAATATGTATGCTGCAAGCACAACAATATGGCAAAAACCCATTTTCTGCCCTCAAGTTTGCTTCAGCACCCCCAAGGCCAATTATTATTATTATAATGTCTTCACGGAAGGGATCACAAAATTTTAGTCGTTTACACGGTCCGAACGCTCCCGAAAGCCCAACACAGTTAAATCGTCTGCCCCGCGGCCCACATGTTTCACTCCCATCTAATCAGCAGCCGCTGCACCAGAACGCTTCTCCCGCAGTCGACACATTATTTGGCAAGTCTAGAGCTTAATAAAAACACAGGTGACATTCCCTGCTAAACATTTAAATGATCATTTTGTATATATTCTTTTGTCTTTTTAAACACCATCTTCCCGCTAGCGGACGGGATCAAAAACCAAGCTGCAATAAGCCATCACATTGCTGTAAATTGACAGTACATATAGGTTATATTAACAAAGCACCACCAGCACTTGGAAATAACCATTCTAATTGTTGTTATACAAGCCCCAGCATCACAAAAAAAAACAATTTATTGTAATCACAAAACGTCATACCCGGATTAACCAAATCAAATACCAGTGTCCCCATTAATTTTCTAGCTCCCTTTATTTTTGTTAAACTTCCTCCGCGCCCGTCACCTATCTCGGTAAATATTTTCCCCGTCAGCCGAGGAGGCCCCGCTATTTTTCCTTACCAAACAGTACTTTCCCGCCGCCACGGTCTTAAATAGATCCCCGTTATCCGAGGGAGCCCCCACTATTTTCGAAAATAGTATTTTTAACTTCTCCCCGGCCTTATTTCGCCATTAGTGTCTGTGGAACAAGCTGTTACACTTTTATCCACGCACATATTATTTATATATGTATATTACCTCTATGCATTAGTGCATATATTATCCTGCATTTTATGCATTTTAAGCTGGCCAGCAAACCCATATTTATTTATCCATAAATATAGCTGTGTAATATTTTTAAAGCGCTTTGTCTTATCAATTTTTTCCAATCCTTACAAGTTAGACGTATTTTTTTGGATCGTCATCCAAACCCGCCTTACAACACGTGTTTCCCATATTTTACTTTTTTGTAGTGAGTTCGTGTGCCTCACACAGTTAACTTTATTATATTTATTATTATTATTATTATTACCTCTTCGACTGTATTTCCTAGGCTTGTCTTAATTTTACTGCAGAAACCACACAAACACCATACAACATTTACAACATATTCGTGCCTACCCTTGAGACACAGGACACTTTCCAGCCCCAACATTGTACCTCCAGTACAATATATTCGTGCCTACCCCTGAGACACAGGACACTTTCCAGCAAAGTGCCCCACCGTACCTGCCATTGACTAGTATAAACACAGGGTTTTGTCGCCGTCACCCAGGACGCGAAACCAGCCCACAATGGACCTCACATACAATGTCCCTTTAACGCATTTGGAAACACCGTCACAACATGCAGACATTAATGTGGACTTACCCGAGATCCATCAGATGTCTCCCTCCAGCAGGAAAAGTCTTCAACCGCCGAGAATCCAGGCGCCCCCGTCGAAAACTCCGGCCCACCAAGGGTTTTGAAGACGCCGTGCGCACGGTCATTTACCAGATGTCGAACAGCAGCGCCTGGGTTCTCGCTCCGGTATATTGACCTCCATGGCTCAGAAGGACCAAAATGTTAGGTTCATTAATAATTATCTTCGTCCGTAATTATCAATAACTGCAGGCAGACATCTTATTCAATTATTGACATTTAATTAAATAGAAATGGATAACAATGGGTAAAAGCCTCCGAAGGGGAGAGTCAGCAAGTGTCACCTTACAACTTCCGAACGTCTCCTCGAATAGACGTTTTCGTACGCCTCTTATTGCCATGAATCAAAACAATTTACAGAGTTGTTGATCATTCCATCACGTATGAGTAAAAACAACATCTGGGACTACAATAACAATCAAAGTATTTTACCAAAAACAAAAACAGGAGACTAGACCTAACAACATTTAGATTAGAGTAATTATACAACTTCCTTGACCTAAGAATCATATAATATAATCATAATCATATAATGGTTACATACAGAAAACCCCGAAGTGCACGGTTACATAACGATAACAGCATTCTTGTTATTGGCCGAATAGCCCTGGCCTCGTCACCAAGGGCCCACCAAATCTCAAGGACCCAGATTGGGTGGATTGTTTGTATAACCATCCTGGAACAGGCCGTCCAGGCTAAAGATGACTTGGCAATACTCGTGACCTCACAACACTTTGAAAATAGAAAGAGAATGATTTAACAAAGAAATGAATTAATACAAATATATTTATAATAGTAATACAGAATAAACCCAACAATGAAAAACTTACTTGAAGTGGACGATAATACACTATATACACAGTAACTATATGTCTGTGACAGTTTGTTTCGCAGCAGGGGAACATTTCAGTTTTTATTGCCTTAACGTGCGTTTCATGCGCTGAAAATCACGTTTTGGCCAAGTATCATAATTTTCACTGTAACTTAATTTCTATCACTTAGAATGATGCCAAATGAAAAACTTACTTGAATTGGACAATTATACACTATATACACAGTAACTATGTGTCTCTGACAGTTTGTTTCACAGCAGGGGAACATTTCAGTTTTTATTGCCTTAACGTGCGTTTCATGCGCTGAAAATCACGTTTTGGCCAAGTATCATAGTTTTCACGATAACTTAATTTCTATCACTTAGAATGATGCTAAATGCAAAACTTACTTGAATTGGACGATTTTACACTATATACACAGTAACTATGTGTCTCTGACAGTTTGTTTGGCAGCAGGAGAACATTTCAGTTTTTATTGCCTGAATGTGCTTTTCATGCGCTGAAAATCATGTTTTGGCCAGGTATCATAGTTTTCATTATAACTTAATATCTAGCCATTAGAATGATGCCAAATGAAAAACTTATTAAATTATAAAATTTGATGATATTACACTATGTATAGAGAGACATTTGTGTCTCTGACAGTTTTACACAGTTTTACAAGTTATGACTCCAGACTCTTAATTTACAATTCTGCCTTTATGGATACATTGCATCACCACCCCCTGAGTGGATCACTTACCTCTCACTGTCTTTCACTTACCTTCATTCAGCATGTAGGTGTCAGATCACCTTGTACCTAATGTCTATTCATATTACCTCACCCGAAGTTATTACACAGAAGGGATTGTGTTGTGTTACCCCAAGTTTAGAGTCCCAACGGATGTGGGAAACTTACAGCGTCTGTCTGCCAGAGAGCAGCAGCTGGAACCGATTGTGACCAGGGTGGCATGGGTCCCTGATCATGTCCCTGGCTCTGCTGAGGTAACGAGGGCTGGCAATGTCTTCCAGTGAGGGCAGAGTAGCCGACGTTCTTCTGCGTAGTGGTGATACCTTTCTAAATAGCCTTTTTGTCTGCTGCCGTTCTTCCCGCGTACCACCAAATGTGCTTTTTATGTGCTGATAAGCACGTTTTGGTCGAATATGAAAGTTTTCAAGTGTGCACTTGACCCTAGATGACCTGGAGAGTGACAGTTACTCCTGAAGTTGAACCTCTTTTCATCGCACAATACAAGGAAAAAATTGCAAACCCTGTTAGCCAGCCTTTCTTATATTTCTCGAGGCGAACAAACAATTGCAAGGCCAACTAGTTAGTCTTTCTTACATTCCACGATCTTTTAATTCAATTGTAAAACCAGTTTGGCTAGTCTACCTTGCATTCTACGATCTTAAAAAACAAAGTTAAACCAGTATGACCACATGGTGCGACAAGAATAAACAATTATTAAGCCACTTAGCCAGTCCATCCCACAATTCCCTCCTTTTGTGTCTGTGAAAATATTGAAATATTGAAGTGGCTGTTTCCATGAGCCAGAGAAGAACCAGTCAAGCCATCCACGTTGTGGAACCGGATCTCCGGTCACAGCTCTCTGCATGTTCCTAATAGCCTGCAGGGCATCATGGACCGAGCAGGACATGCCGGCAGGGATGAAGGGGCAGCACGAGTCTCCCACCATGAAACACACACAGCCCCGCTGGGTGGCCACTCCGTCAAGAGCAGGGCAGCCCTGGAAAATCACCTGGGCCATAGCGGCTACCCAGCCTGACTGATGCGCCGACACAGGCCCGGAACCTGCCTTCACTACTATTTTTTATCACAAAATGCATGTTTTGGAGACTATTTATGGTAGTAAATACCCCTAGAAACATCCTGGATCTTTATTTTTAGACAGAATAGTGAAAATACATCCACCTACACAATCAACACTAACTCTGGGTAAAAGCACCAACCAGAACCGACTGGGCTTGGTTCTACTACAACCAACATGCAAAATGAAGTGCCCAAATGGAGGTCATTTATTCGGGCATAGAAGAACTTCTGAACATCCCTAGATGATAATTTTTATACAGAATAGTCAAAAATACAACCCCATTCCTATTGGACACATGTTAAGGGGGTATACACAAACCAGAACCGACTGGGCCTGGTTCTAATACAACCACTATTTTTGTCGCAAAATGCATGTTTTTGACACTATTTCTGGTGGGAAATAGTCTCAGAACATCCCTGGATCTTTATTCTTACAGAGAATAGTGAAAATACATCAAACCCACACAATCGACACTAATTGTGGGTAAAGCACCAACCAGAACCGACTGGGCCTGGTTCTAAACAACCACTTGTAAATAAAGTGCCCAAATTGAGGTCATTGATTAGGGCATAACAGAACTTCTGAACATCCCTAGAATATTATTTTTAAAAAGAATAATAAAAAATACATCCCCATAATCATTGGACACAATTTCTGGGTAAAAACACGAACCAGAACCGACTGTTCGTGGTTCTAATACAACCACTACTTTAACCGCAAAATGCCTGTTTTGGACACTGTTTGTGGTGGGAAATAGCTCCAGAATCATCCTGGATCATTATTGTTATACAAAATAGTGAAAATACATCCACTCACACAATAAACACAAATTCTGGGTAAAAGCACCAACCAAAACCGACTGGGCCTGTTTCTAAACCACCACTTGTAAATAAAGTGACCAAATGAAAGTAATTCATTCGGGCATAACAGAACTTCTGAACATCGCTAGATGATTACTTCTATACAGAATAGTCAAGTATACATCCCCATCATAATTGGACACAAGTTTCGTATACAAACACCCACCAGAACCGACTGGACCCTGTTATAATGCAGCCACTATTTTGTATCGCAAAATGCATGTTTTGGACACTAGTTATGGAGGGAAATAGCCCCGGAACTGTCCTGGATCTTTATTTTTAGACAGAATAGTGAAAATACATCTACCCACACAATGGATACTATATCTGGGTAAAAGCACCAACCAGAACCGACTGGGCCTGGTTCTTAAAAACCACCACTTGTAAATAAAGTGCCCAAATTGAGGTCATTGATTCGGGCGTAACAAAACATCTGAACATCCCTAGATGATTATTTTTATACAGAATAATCAAAAATACATCCTTATCATCATTGGACACAATTTCAGGGTAAAAACACCAACCAGAATCGCCTGGGCCTGGTTCTAATACAACCACTATTTTAATCGCAAAATGCCTGTTTTGGACACTTTTTATGGTGGGAAATAGCTCCAGAATCACCTAGAATGATGCCAATGAAAGACTTACATGGACAGGACGATTTTACTCTATATACACAGGAACTATGTGTCTCTGACAGTTTGTTTGGCAGCAGGGGAACTTTTCAGTTTTTATTGCCTTAATGTACTTTTCATACCCTGAAAATCACGTTTTGGCCAAGTATGATTGTTTTCATTGTAACTTAATTTTTAGCAATGAGAATAATGCCAAATGGATAACTTACTTGAATTGGACGATTTTACACTATATACACAGTAACTATGTGTCTCTGACAGTTTTTTTGGCAGCAGGGGAATATGTAAGATTAGACAAAGTATCTTTGCAAATGCTTGTTCATATTGTATAAGTTTTTGTGAGTATAACAGCATTGTAGTCATCCTTACGGCTGACATAGCAGCATAAACACCCAACTGTCTGACTGAATAAACAATCTTAGTCTTGTGATTGGGGTGACATGTCAGCACAAATATTCAACTGTCTGACACTGATCAATTACTTTTTGCCCTGCAAATGACTGAAATGTATCTGTCCAAAGTCCTAGTGACAACTGTCAGTTTTTCCTGTATTTAAGACACACACACTGGTCATTCGACTAGAGTTTCAGGAACATCGCGTTGAACAGGACCCTACTGTAGGAACTCTCACTGTCCACTTTGCAGTCTGGTAATAAACCAATTGGTCCGGGACCAATGAAAGTAGAACAAGAATTAGCAAAGGCATTATAGTCTTGGTCTGTTAATAGAGTCAGGGACTTAACTAAGACAAAGTCAGGGACTTTTGGTCTTTGTGTGTTCAGAGATATTGGGTTAATCACAAAGTGGAGATCAATTTCGGGTAATTTAGAAAATAATTGTTGTTTAAATTATTAAGTAAGTGATTAATATGGGTCAGAAAGCAACAAAAGGGATGGGTTTATTGTCAGACTGCAAAATGAAAATCGGAGAGTTACCGGGACGAGATATCATGGTCCAGCTTGGGCTAAGCCTAGTGGCCACCCAAAATGGCCTCCGACCCAGGGAATTACAGACCAAAAATATCTTCCACACCACCACATCTAACAGCTTCTACTCTCTCGACATTGTCGGGAATGATTCTGCCAAGGTAGCTGAAAGTCTAAGAGAACAGTCTGAAGATATCTGCCCAGCAGCCCCAGGACAGGAACAACAAACATGGCCATTACATGTCACCCTGAAGTTCATGGGAGAACGGACGACAAGTGGTTAAACCAATTCTCACAGTTGCCCACTCAACGAATCATAATTAACCACGTATATGCAACTGACCTAATGGACAACCCATTGCCCCCCGGACACATTGCCTATGGGGATGGATCATCATCAAAAACCCTGGATGGAGAAAAACACAACGTATATGCCGTGGTGACTCAAAAAGACAACCTCAAGACAGGACGACTCCCCGGCGACTGGTCTGCACAAGCCGCAGAAATAGTGGCACTGACAGAGGCATGTAGACTATTCCTAGAACAAGACGTGACGGTGGAAAGACACAGCCCAATCCCTGCTGAATTCCTAAGAGAAATGCAAAATCATGCCCCAGAAAAAGAGAAACTGCAATGGGAAACAAAAGGAGCCACTCAACACAAGAACGGACTCTATGCAGTAGAAAACAAGCCATGCGTCCCACGATCATTGTTTGAAGTAATTGCCAAATTGAGCCATGGGAGGAGCCATGTCTCAACAGAAGAGATGATCAGTACAGTACAACAAACAATGCATGTTCCCAGAGGTCTCCAAACTTACTTCAATTTTTTTGCAGAAACTGTCTAAACTGCTGTAGACACAACTCTCAAGGCAATGAACGACCCAAGCATGGAACAAGGCAAACAGGAACATATCCCTTCGAGCTTCTGAACATGGATTTCATCAAACTGAACCAAAGTGCTGGACTCGTCGAACAAACCATTAGAACAGTAAAACTCAGACTCAGAAAAACCATGGAAGATACAGGAAAACGATGGCAAGAATGCCTGAGCCTGGTAGAAACGTACATGAGAATCATTCCAACAGCACAGGGATGCACACCATTTGAGGCAGTGAAAGACAGACCCTTCCACTGAACAATGTGGGAAAAAGATCTGGTGGTAGAAGAGAAAAGGGAAACAGAATCCCTCACTAAGTGGTTATGCAAAATGTTCCAAGAAAGAACTGTGATGAATGCAAAATAATCTGCCGACATCTTCTCTGTCTCCCACAGAGGAGGTCCTGTCCCCAGGAGACCTGGTACTCGTCAAGGTGATAAAAAGAAAGTGCTGGTCTTCTCCACGTTGGGACGGACCTCACCGTGTGATTTTGGCCATCATCATCACCGCTCTGTGTTCAACCACATGGGGGGAACGTACCAGAACCTTGGTACACTCCCACTGGAGGAGAATGCCCCACTAGCTGGTTCAGGAAACGATCAGGGGCCCCCAGATCTGCATCCCATCAACCAAGACACCAATCGTCGTTCAAGTCCCTTTGCTCAGCCTACAGCTTACTCACTTGGGATTACACAGGACTGACTCCAGTTATTTTTATTGGTACCTACAAGCTCCCAGAGTCTGAGTGGTCTGGCCAGACACCTTGGACCAGGTCCTCCTCCATACAGGCTACAAAACCATCAATTGGCCCCTTTCCAAAGAAGCTACCACCATGACCGCTAACTTCACCAAGTTAGCCACCACCATCAAAGATGGTAAACATATGCTAGACCTTACGACCAATATCCAACAAAAAGGCTGCATCAACCTATGCCTCCGACCGGACCGACCAGGAAAAGGCCCCCTCTTTACTATCACCATCCGCACTACTAGTCCAGCCATGGTCCCCAAAGTGATTGGTGTGAACCCCTTCGTACAACCATCCGCCACACGCCTACTCAAAATCCGTCCGGCAGGAACACCTAAGCCTGAGTAGATACACCTTATTCTCGCCCATGTCCAAACACAGGAAGAAAACGACTACAACCTGATGATGAGGAACAGTTGGTACAGACACACCGCACTCACAGCCCGCGCCACAACCAATGAGTTGTTATGTCTGTTCCCTCATGCCTACTGCCGTAGCCCAACCACAGCTATGGTCCAACCGACAGAACGAAGAACTCGCCAACCTCACCTACAACTGTATCCTGGGTAAACTGAGAGAATCCTTCCAGCAAAGCTCGACCGCCTACATACCATGGTCGCAGTACCATTAGCAGCTACAGTCAATACCGCAACGTATGTCCAGTGCAACAACCGAACAGACTGTTATCCATCCTGTTTCAACTTCAGCGGACCGGATCCGAAGACCCCTTTGGACCAAGTTCACGTCACCAGGTGCGCCGAGATCAGACACATTCCTTCCCAATCATGGACAGTACTGGACCAAATATGGTGGCTCTGCGAATGGCAAGTGTACATGATCATCCCCACCAATACAACTGGGCTCTGTGTCCCTACATCTGCATCCGACCACACGTACGTTCTAACAGCAGACTCGATTCCAACTGTCGACGCCAACCCACATCTACCCACCAGGCGTCAACGACGGAGCTTTGATTTCTTCCCCCATGATTCAGTTTGGGGCTCGGATGTCCCCCTCTAATACAAACACTGGTCAGTCTCCTCCAAAATCATGATGGCGGTATTCCCCAGGGTAGGAACAGCGAAGAACACCCTACGTCTGGAAACCATTGACTACAGATTCCAGGCCCGACACTAATCAATTACTTGTTGCCCTGCAAATGACTGAAACGTATCTGTCCAAAGTCTTAGGGACAACTGTCAGTTTTGCCTGTATTTAAGACACACTCACTGGTCATTCGACTAGAGTTGCAGTAACATCGCAGTGAACAGGAGCCCACTGTAGGAACTCTCTGTCCACTTTGCAGTCTGGTCATACATATTTTCTATTTAAATTTATCTCACTCTTTCTTAGCCTGCTCCTGAAGTTGTATTTTCAGACCTAACAAACATTTCAGTTTTTTTGCCCTAATGTGCGTTTCATGCGCTGAAAATCATGTTTTGACCAAGTATCATAGTTTTCACTATAACTTAACCTAACCCTAACCCCAACCCTAACTTTCATCACTTAGAATGATATCAAATGAAAAACCTACTTAATTCGGATGATTATAAACTATATACACAGTGACTATGTGTCACTGACAGTTTGTTTCGCAGCGGGGGAACATTTCAGTTTTTATTGCCTTAATGTGCATTTCATGCGCTGAAAATCACGTTTTGGCCAAGTATCATAGTTTTCACTATAACTTAATTTCTAGCACTTAGAATGAGGCAAAATGAAAAACTTACTTGAATTGGACAATTATACACTATATACACAGTAACTATGTGCCTCTGAGTGTTTGTTTCGCAGCAGGGGAACATTTCAGTTTTTATTGCCTTAACGTGCGTTTCATGCGCTGAAAATCACGTTTTGGCCAAGTATCATAGTTTTCACTATAACTTAATTTCTAGCACTTAGAATGATGCTAAATGCAATACTTACTTGAATTGGATGATTTTACACTATAGACACAGTAACTATGTGCCTCTGACAGTTTGTTTCGCAGCAGGGGAACATTTCAGTTTTTATTGCCTTAACGTGCGTTTCATGCGCTGAAAATCACGTTTTGGCCAAGTATCATAGTTTTCACTATAACTTAATTTCTAGCACATAGAATGATGCTAAATGCAACACTTACTTGAATTGGATGATTTTACACTATAGACACAGTAACTATGTGCCTCTGGCAGTTTGTTTCGCAGCAGGGGAACATTTCAGTTTTTATTGCCTTAACGTGCGTTTCATGCGCTGAAAATCACGTTTTGGCCAAGTATCATAATTTTCACTATAACTTAATTTCTATCACTTAGAATGATGCCAAATGAAAAACTTACTTGAATTGGACAATAATACACTATATACACATTAACTGTGTCTCTGACAGTTTGTTTCGCAGCAGGGGAACATTTCAGTTTTTATTGCCTTAACGTGCGTTTCATGCGCTGAAAATCACGTTTTGGCCAAGTATCATAGTTTTCACTATAACTTAATTTCTATCACTTAGAATGATGCTAAATTCAAAACTTACTTGAATTGGACTATTTTACACTATATACACAGTAACTATGTATCTCTGACAGTTTGTTTCGCAGCAGGGGGACATTTCAGTTTTTATTGCTAACGTGCGTTTCATGCGCTGAAAATCATGTTTTGGCCGAGTATGATAGTTTTCACTATAACTTAATTTCTATCACTTAGAATGATGCTAAATGAAAAACTTACTTGAATTGGACGATAATACACTATATACACCTTAACTATATGTCTCTGACAGTTTGTTTCGGAGCAGGGGAATATTTCAGTTTTTATTGCCTTAACGTGCGTTTCATGCGCTGAAAATCACGTTTTGGCCAAGTATCATAATTTTTACTATAACTTAATTTATATCACTTAGAATGATGCCAAATGAAAAACTTACTTGAATTGGACAATTATACACTATATACACAGTAACTATGTGTCTCTGACAGTTTGTTTCGCAGCAGGGGAACATTTCAGTTTTTATTGGCTTAACGTGCGTTTCATGCGCTGAAAATCACGTTTTGGCCAAGTATCATAGTTTTCATTATAACTTAAAATCTAGCCTTTAGAATGATGCCAAATGAAAAACTTATTAAATTATAAAATGTGATGATATTACACTATGTCATTTGTGTCTCTGACATTTTTACACAGTTTTACAAGTTATGACTCCAGACTCTTAATTTACAATTCTGCCTTTATGGATACATTGCATCACCACCCCTTGAGTGGATCTCTTACCTCTCACTGTCTTTCACTTACCTTCATTCAGCATGTAGGTGTCAGATCACCTTGTACCTAATGTCTATTCATATTACCTCACCCGAAGTTATTACACAGAAGGGATTGTGTTGTGTTACCCCAAGTTTAGAGTCCCAACGGATGTGGGAAACTTACAGCGTCTGTCTGCCAGAGAGCAGCAGCTGGAACCGATTGTGACCAGGGTGGCATGGGTCCCTGATCATGTCCCTGGCTCTGCTGAGGTAACGAGGGCTGGCAATGTCTTCCAGTGAGGGCAGAGTAGCCGACGTTCTTCTGCGTAGTGGTGATACCTTTCTAAATAGCCTTTTTGTCTGCTGCCGTTCTTCCCGTGTACCACCAAATGTGCTTTTTATGTGCTGATAAGCACGTTTTGGTCGAATATGAAAGTTTTCAAGTGTGCACTTGACCCTAGATGACCTGGAGAGTGACAGTTACTCCTGAAGTTGAACCTCTTTTCATCGCACAATACAAGGAAAAAATTGCAAACCCTGTTAGCCAGCCTTTCTTATATTTCTCGAGGCGAACAAACAATTGCAAGGCCAACTAGTTAGTCTTTCTTACATTCCACGATCTTTTAATTCAATTGTAAAACCAGTTTGGCTAGTCTACCTTGCATTCTACGATCTTAAAAAACAAAGTTAAACCAGTATGACCACATGGTGCGACAAGAATAAACAATTATTAAGCCAGTTAGCCAGTCCATCCCACAATTCCCTCCTTTTGTGTCTGTGAAAATATTGAAATATTGAAGTGGCTGTTTCCATGAGCCAGAGAAGAACCAGTCAAGCCATCCACGTTGTGGAACCGGATCTCCGGTCACAGCTCTCTGCATGTTCCTAATAGCCTGCAGGGCATCATGGACCGAGCAGGACATGCCGGCAGGGATGAAGGGGCAGCACGAGTCTCCCACCATGAAACACACACAGCCCCGCTGGGTGGCCACTCCGTCAAGAGCAGGGCAGCCCTGGAAAATCACCTGGGCCATAGCGGCTACCCAGCCTGACTGATGCGCCGACACAGGCCCGGAACCTGCCTTCAATGGTCTTCAAATGCAGGGCGTTCCTTGCCGCTCCCACTCAAGGGAACTGAGCCATTAGGATTTTGGATGAGACTGACCAGTATTTGTGTTTGAGGGACACATCCGAGCCACACACTGGATCATGGTCGTGAGCTCCGTCAATAATGTGCCCAAATGGAGGTCATTGATTCGGGAATAACAGAACTTCTGAAGATCCCTAGATGATTATTTTTATACATAATAATCAAAAATACATCCCCATCGTCAATGGATACAATTTTTCGGGTAAATTCACCAACCAGAACAGACTGGGCCTGGTTCTAATACAACCACTATTTTAATCGCAGAATGCCTGTTTTGGACACTGTTTATGGTGGGAAAATAGCTCCAGAACCATCCTGGATCATTATTTTTACACAGAATAGTGAAAATACATCCATCTACACATTCAACACTAATTATGGGTAGAAGCACCAACCAGAACCGACTGGGCCTGGTTCTAATACGACCTCTTTTTTAATCGCAAAATGCCTGTTTTGGACAATGTTTATGGTGGGAAACATTATTTTTATAGAAAATAGTGAAACTACATCCACCCACTCAATCAACACAAATTCTGGGTAAATACACCAACCAGAACCGATTGGGCCTTGTTCTAATACAACCACTATTTTTATCGCAAAATGTTTTGAACACTATTGACGGTGTGAAATATTCCCAGAACATCCCTGCATCTTTAATTTTACACATAATAGTGAAAATGCATCCATCCACACAATTGACACTAAATCTGGGTAAAAGCGGCAACCAGAACCGACTGGGCCCGGTTCTAATTCAACCACCGTGCAAAATAAAGATCCATTGGAGGTTTTTGATTCTTGTGTAAAAAAAGCCCCAAAACATCCCTACATGATTATTTTTAAACAGAATAGTAAAATATACATCCCCATCCTCTTTGGACACAAGTTTCGGATATAAACAGCAACCAGAACCGAGACTAACCAGTTATAATGCAACTATCCATCGTTCCTGCCTGCCTAAAATCTGCCACCATCATTCCTGTCCCCAAAAAGGCCAACCATCTGCAGCTTGAACGATTACAGGCCTGTTGCTCTCACGCCTGTGATCATGAAGTGCTTTGAAAAGTTGGTGGCCCGACACATCAGAAGGACAATCCCCCCCTCAGTTGACCCTCACCAGTTTGCTTATAGAGAAAACAGGTCCACTGAGGATGCTATCGCTGTGGCTCTTCACACAGCACTGAGCCACCTGGAGCACCGGGGGAACTATGTGACGATGCTTTTCATAGACTATAGCTCAGCCTTTAACACCATCAAGCCGGACATCCTGAAGGACAAACTCTACCACCTTGGACTATCCTCTTCAATCTGCTGCTGGGTAAAGAACTTCTTGACTGGTCGACCACAAACTGTCAGAATGGGTCCACACCTCTCTTCCGCCATTACACTGAACACTGGCTCACCACAAGGCTGTGTACTGAGTCCTGTCCTGTACTCCTTGTACACATACGACTGCACACCAGCCCACCAGTCAAACTCTATCATCAAATTCGCCGATGACACCACTGTGATCGGACTCATCTCAGGCGGGGATGAGTCAGCTTACAGAGACGAGGTCGACAAACTGTCTTCTTGGTGCTCGGCGAACAATCTTACACTAAATACCGCAAAGACTAAAGAAATAATCCTGGACTTTCGCAAGCGCAGCACAGACCTGGCCCCACTCCTCATTAACGGAGTATGTGTAGACAGGGTCCAATCCTTCAAATTTCTGGGAGTCCATGTCACGGATAGGCTCTCCTGGTCCACAAACACCACAGTGTTAGTAAAGAAGGCCCAGAAACGACTCCACTTTCTCAGGGTACTGAGAAGGGACAAATTGGACACCAAGCTTCTGGCAACCTTCTACAGAGCCACTGTGGAGAGCATCCTGACTTACGGCATTACAGTGTGGTATACCGGAAGCACGGCAGCAGACAAAAAAGCCATACAGAGGGTGATAAACACTGCCCAGAAGATCGTCGGCTGCTCTCTGCCATCACTAGAAGACATTGCCAACCCCCGATACCTTAGAAGAGCCGGGTCCATTGTTGGAGACCCATACCACCCTGGACACGGCCTGTTCCAGTTGCTTCCATCTGGCAGATGCTACAGGTCCTACAAAGCACGGACAAACAGGCTCAAGGACAGCTTTTTCCCAACAGCCATCAGGTCTCTGAACCTGCAGCAACACGTGACGTGACGACTACACATATCCCTACTATGAAATTAAGTCAAGTCGAAATGAAGTAACAGGAAGGTCGTTTGGCGCAGATCTGCCTTCCAAAGGCTGACTGAGGGAGGGTAAGTATAAAGACTGAGAGGTAAGTGATCCACCTTATTCTTGTTGGCATCGGTGAGGCATCTTGCAGTCGCCGCAAAATGGCGCTCAAGGCGGAGAGCTAACAAGTATGAATATGTCATAAATAAATGTCATAAATGTGTCTGGCCTGGGAAGACGAACTTGTGGAGAAGCACTATACAATTTCGTCATACGCTGCTGAGGGTATGATGACTACTAGGCTTTTTGTCAAGTCAATGATGACGACAATGCCTATGTCTGATTTTCATTTTTTTCATTTTTTCAACTACTATTTTTTATCACAAAATGCATGTTTTGGAGACTATTTATGGTAGTAAATACCCCTAGAACCATCCTGGATCTTTATTTTTAGACAGAATAGTGAAAATACATCCACCTACACAATCAACACTAACTCTGGGTAAAAGCACCAACCAGAACCGACTGGGCTTGGTTCTACTACAACCAACATGCAAAATAAAGTGCCCAAATGGAGGTCATTTATTCGGGCATAGAAGAACTTCTGAACATCCCTAGATGATAATTTTTATACAGAATAGTCAAAAATACAACCCCATTCCTATTGGACACACATTAAGGGGGTATACACAAACCAGAACCGACTGGGCCTGGTTCTAATACAACCACTATTTTTGTCGCAAAATGCATGTTTTTGACACTATTTCTGGTGGGAAATAGTCTCAGAACATCCCTGGATCTTTATTCTTACAGAGAATAGTGAAAATACATCAAACCCACACAATCGACACTAATTGTGGGTAAAGCACCAACCAGAACCGACTGGGCCTGGTTCTAAACAACCACTTGTAAATAAAGTGCCCAAATTGAGGTCATTGATTAGGGCATAACAGAACTTCTGAACATCCCTAGAATATTATTTTTATAAAGAATAATAAAAAATACATCCCCATAATCATTGGACACAATTTCTGGGTAAAAACACGAACCAGAACCGACTGTTCGTGGTTCTAATACAACCACTACTTTAACCGCAAAATGCCTGTTTTGGACACTGTTTGTGGTGGGAAATAGCTCCAGAATCATCCTGGATCATTATTGTTATACAAAATAGTGAAAATACATCCACTCACACAATAAACACAAATTCTGGGTAAAAGCACCAACCAAAACCGACTGGGCCTGTTTCTAAACCACCACTTGTAAATAAAGTGACCAAATGAAAGTAATTCATTCGGGCATAACAGAACTTCTGAACATCGCTAGATGATTACTTCTATACAGAATAGTCAAGTATACATCCCCATCATAATTGGACACAAGTTTCGTATACAAACACCCACCAGAACCGACTGGACCCTGTTATAATGCAGCCACTATTTTGTATCGCAAAATGCATGTTTTGGACACTATTTATGGAGGGAAATAGCCCCGGAACTGTCCTGGATCTTTATTTTTAGACAGAATAGTGAAAATACATCTACCCACACAATGGATACTATATCTTGGTAAAAGCACCAACCAGAACCGACTGGGCCTGGTTCTTAAAAACCACCACTTGTAAATAAAGTGCCCAAATTGAGGTCATTGATTCGGGCGTAACAAAACTTCTGAACATCCCTAGATGATTATTTTTATACAGAATAATCAAAAATACATCCTTATCATCATTGGACACAATTTCAGGGTAAAAACACCAACCAGAATCGCCTGGGCCTGGTTCTAATACAACCACTATTTTAATCACAAAATGCCTGTTTTGGACACTTTTTATGGTGGGAAATAGCTCCAGAATCACCTAGAATGATGCCAATGAAAGACTTACATGGATAGGACGATTTTACACTATATACACAGGAACTATGTGTCTCTGACAGTTTGTTTGGCAGCAGGGGAACTTTTCAGTTTTTATTGCCTTAATGTACTTTTCATACCCTGAAAATCACGTTTTGGCCAAGTATGATTGTTTTCATTGTAACTTAATTTTTAGCAATGAGAATAATGCCAAATGGATAACTTACTTGAATTGGACGATTTTACACTATATACACAGTAACTATGTGTCTCTGACAGTTTTTTTGGCAGCAGGGGAATATGTAAGATTAGACAAAGTATCTTTGCAAATGCTTGTTCATATTGTATAAGTTTTTGTGAGTATAACAGCATTGTAGTCATCCTTACGGCTGACATAGCAGCATAAACACCCAACTGTCTGACTGAATAAACAATCTTAGTCTTGTGATTGGGGTGACATGTCAGCACAAATATTCAACTGTCTGACACTGATCAATTACTTTTTGCCCTGCAAATGACTGAAATGTATCTGTCCAAAGTCCTAGTGACAACTGTCAGTTTTTCCTGTATTTAAGACACACACACTGGTCATTCGACTAGACTTTCAGGAACATCGCGTTGAACAGGACCCTACTGTAGGAACTCTCACTGTCCACTTTGCAGTCTGGTAATAAACCAATTGGTCCGGGACCAATGAAAGTAGAACAAGAATTAGCAAAGGCATTATAGTCTTGGTCTGTTAATAGAGTCAGGGACTTAACTAAGACAAAGTCAGGGACTTTTGGTCTTTGTGTGTTCAGAGATATTGGGTTAATCACAAAGTGGAGATCAATTTCGGGTAATTTAGAAAATAATTGTTGTTTAAACTATTAAGTAAGTGATTAATATGGGTCAGAAAGCAACAAAAGGGATGGGTTTATTGTCAGACTGCAAAATGAAAATCGGAGAGTTACCGGGACGAGATATCATGGTCCAGCTTGGGCTAAGCCTAGTGGCCACCCAAAATGGCCTCCGACCCAGGGAATTACAGACCAAAAATATCTTCCACACCACCACATCTAACAGCTTCTACTCTCTCGACATTGTCGGGAATGATTCTGCCAAGGTAGCTGAAAGTCTAAGAGAACAGTCTGAAGATATCTGCCCAGCAGCCCCAGGATAGGAACAACAAACATGGCCATTACATGTCACCCTGAAGTTCATGGGAGACCGGACGACAAGTGGTTAAACCAATTCTCACAGTTGCCCACTCAACGAATCATAATTAACCACGTATATGCAACTGACCTAATGGACAACCCATTGCCCCCCGGACACATTGCCTATGGGGATGGATCATCATCAAAAACCCTGGATGGAGAAAAACACAACGTATATGCCGTGGTGACTCAAAAAGACAACCTCAAGACAGGACGACTCCCCGGCGACTGGTCTGCACAAGCCGCAGAAATAGTGGCACTGACAGAGGCATGTAGACTATTCCTAGAACAAGACGTGACGGTGGAAAGACACAGCCCAATCCCTGCTGAATTCCTAAGAGAAATGCAAAATCATTCCCCAGAAAAAGAGAAACTGCAATGGGAAACAGAAGGAGCCACTCAACACAAGAACGGACTCAATGCAGTAGAAAACAAGCCATGCGTGACACGATCATTGTTTGAAGTAATTGCCAAATTGAGCCATGGGAGGAGCCATGTCTCAACAGGAGGGATGATCAGTACAGTACAACAAACAATGCATGTTCCCAGAGGTCTCCAAACTTACTTCAATTTTTTTGCAGAAACTGTCTAAACTGCTGTAGACACAACTCTCAAGGCAATGAACGACCCAAGCATGGAACAAGGCAAACAGGAACATATCCCTTCGAGCTTCTGAACATGGATTTCATCAAACTGAACCAAAGTGCTGGACTCGTCGAACAAACCATTAGAACAGTAAAACTCAGACTCAGAAAAACCATGGAAGATACAGGAAAACGATGGCAAGAATGCCTGAGCCTGGTAGAAACGTACATGAGAATCATTCCAACAGCACAGGGATGCACACCATTTGAGGCAGTGAAAGACAGACCCTTCCACTGAACAATGTGGGAAAAAGATCTGGTGGTAGAAGAGAAAAGGGAAACAGAATCCCTCACTAAGTGGTTATGCAAAATGTTCCAAGAAAGAACTGTGATGAATGCAAAATAATCTGCCGACATCTTCTCTGTCTCCCACAGAGGAGGTCCTGTCCCCAGGAGACCTGGTACTCGTCAAGGTGATAAAAAGAAAGTGCTGGTCTTCTCCACGTTGGGACGGACCTCACCGTGTGATTTTGGCCATCATCATCACCGCTCTGTGTTCAACCACATGGGGGGAACGTACCAGAACCTTGGTACACTCCCACTGGAGGAGAATGCCCCACTAGCTGGTTCAGGAAACGATCAGGGGCCCCCAGATCTGCATCCCATCAACCAAGACACCAATCGTCGTTCAAGTCCCTTTGCTCAGCCTACAGCTTACTCACTTGGGATTACACAGGACTGACTCCAGTTATTTTTATTGGTACCTACAAGCTCCCAGAGTCTGAGTGGTCTGGCCAGACACCTTGGACCAGGTCCTCCTCCATACAGGCTACAAAACCATCAATTGGCCCCTTTCCAAAGAAGCTACCACCATGACCGCTAACTTCACCAAGTTAGCCACCACCATCAAAGATGGTAAACATATGCTAGACCTTACGACCAATATCCAACAAAAAGGCTGCATCAACCTATGCCTCCGACCGGACCGACCAGGAAAAGGCCCCCTCTTTACTATCACCATCCGCACTACTAGTCCAGCCATGGTCCCCAAAGTGATTGGTGTGAACCCCTTCGTACAACCATCCGCCACACGCCTACTCAAAATCCGTCCGGCAGGAACACCTAAGCCTGAGTAGATACACCTTATTCTCGCCCATGTCCAAACACAGGAAGAAAACGACTACAACCTGATGATGAGGAACAGTTGGTACAGACACACCGCACTCACAGCCCGCGCCACAACCAATGAGTTGTTATGTCTGTTCCCTCATGCCTACTGCCGTAGCCCAACCACAGCTATGGTCCAACCGACAGAACGAAGAACTCGCCAACCTCACCTACAACTGTATCCTGGGTAAACTGAGAGAATCCTTCCAGCAAAGCTCGACCGCCTACATACCATGGTCGCAGTACCATTAGCAGCTACAGTCAATACCGCAACGTATGTCCAGTGCAACAACCGAACAGACTGTTATCCATCCTGTTTCAACTTCAGCAGACCGGATCCGAAGACCCCTTTGGACCAAGTTCACGTCACCAGGTGCGCCGAGATCAGACACATTCCTTCCCAATCATGGACAGTACTGGACCAAATATGGTGGCTCTGCGAATGGCAAGTGTACATGATCATCCCCACCAATACAACTGGGCTCTGTGTCCCTACATCTGCATCCGACCACACGTACGTTCTAACAGCAGACTCGATTCCAACTGTCGACGCCAACCCACATCTACCCACCAGGCGTCAACGACGGAGCTTTGATTTCTTCCCCCATGATTCAGTTTGGGGCTCGGATGTCCCCCTCTAATACAAACACTGGTCAGTCTCCTCCAAAATCATGATGGCGGTATTCCCCAGGGTAGGAACAGCGAAGAACACCCTACGTCTGGAAACCATTGACTACAGATTCCAGGCCCGACACTAATCAATTACTTGTTGCCCTGCAAATGACTGAAACGTATCTGTCCAAAGTCTTAGGGACAACTGTCAGTTTTGCCTGTATTTAAGACACACTCACTGGTCATTCGACTAGAGTTGCAGTAACATCGCAGTGAACAGGAGCCCACTGTAGGAACTCTCTGTCCACTTTGCAGTCTGGTCATACATATTTTCTATTTAAATTTATCTCACTCTTTCTTAGCCTGCTCCTGAAGTTGTATTTTCAGACCTAACAAACATTTCAGTTTTTTTGCCCTAATGTGCGTTTCATGCGCTGAAAATCATGTTTTGACCAAGTATCATAGTTTTCACTATAACTTAACCTAACCCTAACCCCAACCCTAACTTTCATCACTTAGAATGATATCAAATGAAAAACCTACTTAATTCGGATGATTATAAACTATATACACAGTGACTATGTGTCACTGACAGTTTGTTTCGCAGCGGGGGAACATTTCAGTTTTTATTGCCTTAATGTGCATTTCATGCGCTGAAAATCACGTTTTGGCCAAGTATCATAGTTTTCACTATAACTTAATTTCTAGCACTTAGAATGAGGCAAAATGAAAAACTTACTTGAATTGGACAATTATACACTATATACACAGTAACTATGTGCCTCTGAGTGTTTGTTTCGCAGCAGGGGAACATTTCAGTTTTTATTGCCTTAACGTGCGTTTCATGCGCTGAAAATCACGTTTTGGCCAAGTATCATAGTTTTCACTATAACTTAATTTCTAGCACTTAGAATGATGCTAAATGCAATACTTACTTGAATTGGATGATTTTACACTATAGACACAGTAACTATGTGCCTCTGACAGTTTGTTTCGCAGCAGGGGAACATTTCAGTTTTTATTGCCTTAACGTGCGTTTCATGCGCTGAAAATCACGTTTTGGCCAAGTATCATAGTTTTCACTATAACTTAATTTCTAGCACATAGAATGATGCTAAATGCAACACTTACTTGAATTGGATGATTTTACACTATAGACACAGTAACTATGTGCCTCTGGCAGTTTGTTTCGCAGCAGGGGAACATTTCAGTTTTTATTGCCTTAACGTGCGTTTCATGCGCTGAAAATCACGTTTTGGCCAAGTATCATAATTTTCACTATAACTTAATTTCTATCACTTAGAATGATGCCAAATGAAAAACTTACTTGAATTGGACAATAATACACTATATACACATTAACTGTGTCTCTGACAGTTTGTTTCGCAGCAGGGGAACATTTCAGTTTTTATTGCCTTAACGTGCGTTTCATGCGCTGAAAATCACGTTTTGGCCAAGTATCATAGTTTTCACTATAACTTAATTTCTATCACTTAGAATGATGCTAAATTCAAAACTTACTTGAATTGGACTATTTTACACTATATACACAGTAACTATGTATCTCTGACAGTTTGTTTCGCAGCAGGGGGACATTTCAGTTTTTATTGCTAACGTGCGTTTCATGCGCTGAAAATCATGTTTTGGCCGAGTATGATAGTTTTCACTATAACTTAATTTCTATCACTTAGAATCTCACTCTTTCTTAGCCTGCTCCTGAAGTTGTATTTTCAGACCTAACAAACATTTCAGTTTTTTTGCCCTAATGTGCGTTTCATGCGCTGAAAATCATGTTTTGACCAAGTATCATAGTTTTCACTATAACTTAACCTAACCCTAACCCCAACCCTAACTTTCATCACTTAGAATGATATCAAATGAAAAACCTACTTAATTCGGATGATTATAAACTATATACACAGTGACTATGTGTCACTGACAGTTTGTTTCGCAGCGGGGGAACATTTCAGTTTTTATTGCCTTAATGTGCATTTCATGCGCTGAAAATCACGTTTTGGCCAAGTATCATAGTTTTCACTATAACTTAATTTCTAGCACTTAGAATGAGGCAAAATGAAAAACTTACTTGAATTGGACAATTATACACTATATACACAGTAACTATGTGCCTCTGAGTGTTTGTTTCGCAGCAGGGGAACATTTCAGTTTTTATTGCCTTAACGTGCGTTTCATGCGCTGAAAATCACGTTTTGGCCAAGTATCATAGTTTTCACTATAACTTAATTTCTAGCACTTAGAATGATGCTAAATGCAATACTTACTTGAATTGGATGATTTTACACTATAGACACAGTAACTATGTGCCTCTGACAGTTTGTTTCGCAGCAGGGGAACATTTCAGTTTTTATTGCCTTAACGTGCGTTTCATGCGCTGAAAATCACGTTTTGGCCAAGTATCATAGTTTTCACTATAACTTAATTTCTAGCACATAGAATGATGCTAAATGCAACACTTACTTGAATTGGATGATTTTACACTATAGACACAGTAACTATGTGCCTCTGGCAGTTTGTTTCGCAGCAGGGGAACATTTCAGTTTTTATTGCCTTAACGTGCGTTTCATGCGCTGAAAATCACGTTTTGGCCAAGTATCATAATTTTCACTATAACTTAATTTCTATCACTTAGAATGATGCCAAATGAAAAACTTACTTGAATTGGACAATAATACACTATATACACATTAACTGTGTCTCTGACAGTTTGTTTCGCAGCAGGGGAACATTTCAGTTTTTATTGCCTTAACGTGCGTTTCATGCGCTGAAAATCACGTTTTGGCCAAGTATCATAGTTTTCACTATAACTTAATTTCTATCACTTAGAATGATGCTAAATTCAAAACTTACTTGAATTGGACTATTTTACACTATATACACAGTAACTATGTATCTCTGACAGTTTGTTTCGCAGCAGGGGGACATTTCAGTTTTTATTGCTAACGTGCGTTTCATGCGCTGAAAATCATGTTTTGGCCGAGTATGATAGTTTTCACTATAACTTAATTTCTATCACTTAGAATGATGCTAAATGAAAAACTTACTTGAATTGGACGATAATACACTATATACACCTTAACTATATGTCTCTGACAGTTTGTTTCGGAGCAGGGGAATATTTCAGTTTTTATTGCCTTAACGTGCGTTTCATGCGCTGAAAATCACGTTTTGGCCAAGTATCATAATTTTCACTATAACTTAATTTATATCACTTAGAATGATGCCAAATGAAAAACTTACTTGAATTGGACAATTATACACTATATACACAGTAACTATGTGTCTCTGACAGTTTGTTTCGCAGCAGGGGAACATTTCAGTTTTTATTGGCTTAACGTGCGTTTCATGCGCTGAAAATCACGTTTTGGCCAAGTATCATAGTTTTCATTATAACTTAATATCTAGCCTTTAGAATGATGCCAAATGAAAAACTTATTAAATTATAAAATGTGATGATATTACACTATGTCATTTGTGTCTCTGACATTTTTACACAGTTTTACAAGTTATGACTCCAGACTCTTAATTTACAATTCTGCCTTTATGGATACATTGCATCACCACCCCTTGAGTGGATCTCTTACCTCTCACTGTCTTTCACTTACCTTCATTCAGCATGTAGGTGTCAGATCACCTTGTACCTAATGTCTATTCATATTACCTCACCCGAAGTTATTACACAGAAGGGATTGTGTTGTGTTACCCCAAGTTTAGAGTCCCAACGGATGTGGGAAACTTACAGCGTCTGTCTGCCAGAGAGCAGCAGCTGGAACCGATTGTGACCAGGGTGGCATGGGTCCCTGATCATGTCCCTGGCTCTGCTGAGGTAACGAGGGCTGGCAATGTCTTCCAGTGAGGGCAGAGTAGCCGACGTTCTTCTGCGTAGTGGTGATACCTTTCTAAATAGCCTTTTTGTCTGCTGCCGTTCTTCCCGTGTACCACCAAATGTGCTTTTTATGTGCTGATAAGCACGTTTTGGTCGAATATGAAAGTTTTCAAGTGTGCACTTGACCCTAGATGACCTGGAGAGTGACAGTTACTCCTGAAGTTGAACCTCTTTTCATCGCACAATACAAGGAAAAAATTGCAAACCCTGTTAGCCAGCCTTTCTTATATTTCTCGAGGCGAACAAACAATTGCAAGGCCAACTAGTTAGTCTTTCTTACATTCCACGATCTTTTAATTCAATTGTAAAACCAGTTTGGCTAGTCTACCTTGCATTCTACGATCTTAAAAAACAAAGTTAAACCAGTATGACCACATGGTGCGACAAGAATAAACAATTATTAAGCCAGTTAGCCAGTCCATCCCACAATTCCCTCCTTTTGTGTCTGTGAAAATATTGAAATATTGAAGTGGCTGTTTCCATGAGCCAGAGAAGAACCAGTCAAGCCATCCACGTTGTGGAACCGGATCTCCGGTCACAGCTCTCTGCATGTTCCTAATAGCCTGCAGGGCATCATGGACCGAGCAGGACATGCCGGCAGGGATGAAGGGGCAGCACGAGTCTCCCACCATGAAACACACACAGCCCCGCTGGGTGGCCACTCCGTCAAGAGCAGGGCAGCCCTGGAAAATCACCTGGGCCATAGCGGCTACCCAGCCTGACTGATGCGCCGACACAGGCCCGGAACCTGCCTTCAATGGTCTTCAAATGCAGGGCGTTCCTTGCCGCTCCCACTCAAGGGAACTGAGCCATTAGGATTTTGGATGAGACTGACCAGTATTTGTGTTTGAGGGACACATCCGAGCCACACACTGGATCATGGTCGTGAGCTCCGTCAATAATGTGCCCAAATGGAGGTCATTGATTCGGGAATAACAGAACTTCTGAAGATCCCTAGATGATTATTTTTATACATAATAATCAAAAATACATCCCCATCGTCAATGGATACAATTTTTCGGGTAAATTCACCAACCAGAACAGACTGGGCCTGGTTCTAATACAACCACTATTTTAATCGCAGAATGCCTGTTTTGGACACTGTTTATGGTGGGAAAATAGCTCCAGAACCATCCTGGATCATTATTTTTACACAGAATAGTGAAAATACATCCATCTACACATTCAACACTAATTATGGGTAGAAGCACCAACCAGAACCGACTGGGCCTGGTTCTAATACGACCTCTTTTTTAATCGCAAAATGCCTGTTTTGGACAATGTTTATGGTGGGAAACATTATTTTTATAGAAAATAGTGAAACTACATCCACCCACTCAATCAACACAAATTCTGGGTAAATACACCAACCAGAACCGATTGGGCCTTGTTCTAATACAACCACTATTTTTATCGCAAAATGTTTTGAACACTATTGACGGTGTGAAATATTCCCAGAACATCCCTGCATCTTTAATTTTACACATAATAGTGAAAATGCATCCATCCACACAATTGACACTAAATCTGGGTAAAAGCGGCAACCAGAACCGACTGGGCCCGGTTCTGATTCAACCACCGTGCAAAATAAAGATCCATTGGAGGTTTTTGATTCTTGTGTAAAAAAAGCCCCAAAACATCCCTACATGATTATTTTTAAACAGAATAGTAAAATATACATCCCCATCCTCTTTGGACACAAGTTTCGGATATAAACAGCAACCAGAACCGAGACTAACCAGTTATAATGCAACTATCCATCGTTCCTGCCTGCCTAAAATCTGCCACCATCATTCCTGTCCCCAAAAAGGCCAACCATCTGCAGCTTGAACGATTACAGGCCTGTTGCTCTCACGCCTGTGATCATGAAGTGCTTTGAAAAGTTGGTGGCCCGACACATCAGAAGGACAATCCCCCCCTCAGTTGACCCTCACCAGTTTGCTTATAGAGAAAACAGGTCCACTGAGGATGCTATCGCTGTGGCTCTTCACACAGCACTGAGCCACCTGGAGCACCGGGGGAACTATGTGACGATGCTTTTCATAGACTATAGCTCAGCCTTTAACACCATCAAGCCGGACATCCTGAAGGACAAACTCTACCACCTTGGACTATCCTCTTCAATCTGCTGCTGGGTAAAGAACTTCTTGACTGGTCGACCACAAACTGTCAGAATGGGTCCACACCTCTCTTCCGCCATTACACTGAACACTGGCTCACCACAAGGCTGTGTACTGAGTCCTGTCCTGTACTCCTTGTACACATACGACTGCACACCAGCCCACCAGTCAAACTCTATCATCAAATTCGCCGATGACACCACTGTGATCGGACTCATCTCAGGCGGGGATGAGTCAGCTTACAGAGACGAGGTCGACAAACTGTCTTCTTGGTGCTCGGCGAACAATCTTACACTAAATACCGCAAAGACTAAAGAAATAATCCTGGACTTTCGCAAGCGCAGCACAGACCTGGCCCCACTCCTCATTAACGGAGTATGTGTAGACAGGGTCCAATCCTTCAAATTTCTGGGAGTCCATGTCACGGATAGGCTCTCCTGGTCCACAAACACCACAGTGTTAGTAAAGAAGGCCCAGAAACGACTCCACTTTCTCAGGGTACTGAGAAGGGACAAATTGGACACCAAGCTTCTGGCAACCTTCTACAGAGCCACTGTGGAGAGCATCCTGACTTACGGCATTACAGTGTGGTATACCGGAAGCACGGCAGCAGACAAAAAAGCCATACAGAGGGTGATAAACACTGCCCAGAAGATCGTCGGCTGCTCTCTGCCATCACTAGAAGACATTGCCAACCCCCGATACCTTAGAAGAGCCGGGTCCATTGTTGGAGACCCATACCACCCTGGACACGGCCTGTTCCAGTTGCTTCCATCTGGCAGATGCTACAGGTCCTACAAAGCACGGACAAACAGGCTCAAGGACAGCTTTTTCCCAACAGCCATCAGGTCTCTGAACCTGCAGCAACACGTGACGTGACGACTACACATATCCCTACTATGAAATTAAGTCAAGTCGAAATGAAGTAACAGGAAGGTCGTTTGGCGCAGATCTGCCTTCCAAAGGCTGACTGAGGGAGGGTAAGTATAAAGACTGAGAGGTAAGTGATCCACCTTATTCTTGTTGGCATCGGTGAGGCATCTTGCAGTCGCCGCAAAATGGCGCTCAAGGCGGAGAGCTAACAAGTATGAATATGTCATAAATAAATGTCATAAATGTGTCTGGCCTGGGAAGACGAACTTGTGGAGAAGCACTATACAATTTCGTCATACGCTGCTGAGGGTATGATGACTACTAGGCTTTTTGTCAAGTCAATGATGACGACAATGCCTATGTCTGATTTTCATTTTTTTCATTTTTTCAACTACTATTTTTTATCACAAAATGCATGTTTTGGAGACTATTTATGGTAGTAAATACCCCTAGAACCATCCTGGATCTTTATTTTTAGACAGAATAGTGAAAATACATCCACCTACACAATCAACACTAACTCTGGGTAAAAGCACCAACCAGAACCGACTGGGCTTGGTTCTACTACAACCAACATGCAAAATAAAGTGCCCAAATGGAGGTCATTTATTCGGGCATAGAAGAACTTCTGAACATCCCTAGATGATAATTTTTATACAGAATAGTCAAAAATACAACCCCATTCCTATTGGACACACATTAAGGGGGTATACACAAACCAGAACCGACTGGGCCTGGTTCTAATACAACCACTATTTTTGTCGCAAAATGCATGTTTTTGACACTATTTCTGGTGGGAAATAGTCTCAGAACATCCCTGGATCTTTATTCTTACAGAGAATAGTGAAAATACATCAAACCCACACAATCGACACTAATTGTGGGTAAAGCACCAACCAGAACCGACTGGGCCTGGTTCTAAACAACCACTTGTAAATAAAGTGCCCAAATTGAGGTCATTGATTAGGGCATAACAGAACTTCTGAACATCCCTAGAATATTATTTTTATAAAGAATAATAAAAAATACATCCCCATAATCATTGGACACAATTTCTGGGTAAAAACACGAACCAGAACCGACTGTTCGTGGTTCTAATACAACCACTACTTTAACCGCAAAATGCCTGTTTTGGACACTGTTTGTGGTGGGAAATAGCTCCAGAATCATCCTGGATCATTATTGTTATACAAAATAGTGAAAATACATCCACTCACACAATAAACACAAATTCTGGGTAAAAGCACCAACCAAAACCGACTGGGCCTGTTTCTAAACCACCACTTGTAAATAAAGTGACCAAATGAAAGTAATTCATTCGGGCATAACAGAACTTCTGAACATCGCTAGATGATTACTTCTATACAGAATAGTCAAGTATACATCCCCATCATAATTGGACACAAGTTTCGTATACAAACACCCACCAGAACCGACTGGACCCTGTTATAATGCAGCCACTATTTTGTATCGCAAAATGCATGTTTTGGACACTATTTATGGAGGGAAATAGCCCCGGAACTGTCCTGGATCTTTATTTTTAGACAGAATAGTGAAAATACATCTACCCACACAATGGATACTATATCTTGGTAAAAGCACCAACCAGAACCGACTGGGCCTGGTTCTTAAAAACCACCACTTGTAAATAAAGTGCCCAAATTGAGGTCATTGATTCGGGCGTAACAAAACTTCTGAACATCCCTAGATGATTATTTTTATACAGAATAATCAAAAATACATCCTTATCATCATTGGACACAATTTCAGGGTAAAAACACCAACCAGAATCGCCTGGGCCTGGTTCTAATACAACCACTATTTTAATCACAAAATGCCTGTTTTGGACACTTTTTATGGTGGGAAATAGCTCCAGAATCACCTAGAATGATGCCAATGAAAGACTTACATGGATAGGACGATTTTACACTATATACACAGGAACTATGTGTCTCTGACAGTTTGTTTGGCAGCAGGGGAACTTTTCAGTTTTTATTGCCTTAATGTACTTTTCATACCCTGAAAATCACGTTTTGGCCAAGTATGATTGTTTTCATTGTAACTTAATTTTTAGCAATGAGAATAATGCCAAATGGATAACTTACTTGAATTGGACGATTTTACACTATATACACAGTAACTATGTGTCTCTGACAGTTTTTTTGGCAGCAGGGGAATATGTAAGATTAGACAAAGTATCTTTGCAAATGCTTGTTCATATTGTATAAGTTTTTGTGAGTATAACAGCATTGTAGTCATCCTTACGGCTGACATAGCAGCATAAACACCCAACTGTCTGACTGAATAAACAATCTTAGTCTTGTGATTGGGGTGACATGTCAGCACAAATATTCAACTGTCTGACACTGATCAATTACTTTTTGCCCTGCAAATGACTGAAATGTATCTGTCCAAAGTCCTAGTGACAACTGTCAGTTTTTCCTGTATTTAAGACACACACACTGGTCATTCGACTAGACTTTCAGGAACATCGCGTTGAACAGGACCCTACTGTAGGAACTCTCACTGTCCACTTTGCAGTCTGGTAATAAACCAATTGGTCCGGGACCAATGAAAGTAGAACAAGAATTAGCAAAGGCATTATAGTCTTGGTCTGTTAATAGAGTCAGGGACTTAACTAAGACAAAGTCAGGGACTTTTGGTCTTTGTGTGTTCAGAGATATTGGGTTAATCACAAAGTGGAGATCAATTTCGGGTAATTTAGAAAATAATTGTTGTTTAAACTATTAAGTAAGTGATTAATATGGGTCAGAAAGCAACAAAAGGGATGGGTTTATTGTCAGACTGCAAAATGAAAATCGGAGAGTTACCGGGACGAGATATCATGGTCCAGCTTGGGCTAAGCCTAGTGGCCACCCAAAATGGCCTCCGACCCAGGGAATTACAGACCAAAAATATCTTCCACACCACCACATCTAACAGCTTCTACTCTCTCGACATTGTCGGGAATGATTCTGCCAAGGTAGCTGAAAGTCTAAGAGAACAGTCTGAAGATATCTGCCCAGCAGCCCCAGGATAGGAACAACAAACATGGCCATTACATGTCACCCTGAAGTTCATGGGAGACCGGACGACAAGTGGTTAAACCAATTCTCACAGTTGCCCACTCAACGAATCATAATTAACCACGTATATGCAACTGACCTAATGGACAACCCATTGCCCCCCGGACACATTGCCTATGGGGATGGATCATCATCAAAAACCCTGGATGGAGAAAAACACAACGTATATGCCGTGGTGACTCAAAAAGACAACCTCAAGACAGGACGACTCCCCGGCGACTGGTCTGCACAAGCCGCAGAAATAGTGGCACTGACAGAGGCATGTAGACTATTCCTAGAACAAGACGTGACGGTGGAAAGACACAGCCCAATCCCTGCTGAATTCCTAAGAGAAATGCAAAATCATTCCCCAGAAAAAGAGAAACTGCAATGGGAAACAGAAGGAGCCACTCAACACAAGAACGGACTCAATGCAGTAGAAAACAAGCCATGCGTGACACGATCATTGTTTGAAGTAATTGCCAAATTGAGCCATGGGAGGAGCCATGTCTCAACAGGAGGGATGATCAGTACAGTACAACAAACAATGCATGTTCCCAGAGGTCTCCAAACTTACCTCAATTATTTTGCAGAAACTGTCTAAACTGCTGTAGACACAACTCTCAAGGCAATGAACAACCCAAGCATGGAACAAGGCAAACAGGAACATATCCCTTCGAGCTTCTGAACATGGATTTCATCAAACTGAACCAAAGTGCTGGACTCGTCGAACAAACCATTAGAACAGTAAAACTCAGACTCAGAAAAACCATGGAAGATACAGGAAAACCATGGCAAGAATGCCTGAGCCTGGTAGAAACGTACATGAGAATCATTCCAACAGCACAGGGATGCACACCATTTGAGGCAGTGAACGACAGACCCTTCCACTTAACAATGTGGGAAAAAGATCTGGTGGTAGAAGAGAAAAGAGAAACAGATTCCCTCACTAAGTGGTTATGCAAAATGTTCCAAGAAAGAACTGTGATGAATGCAAAATAATCTGCCGACATCTTCTCTGTCTCCCACAGAGGAGGTCCTGTCCCCAGGAGACCTGGTACTCGTCAAGGTGATAAAAAGAAAGTGCTGGTCTTCTCCACGTTGGGACGGACCTCACCGTGTGATTTTGGCCATCATCATCACCGCTCTGTGTTCAACCACATGGGGGGAACGTACCAGAACCTTGGTACATTCCCACTGGAGGAGAATGCCCCACTAGCTGGTTCAGGAAACGATCAGGGACCCCAGATCTGCATCCCATTAACCAAGACACCAATCGTCGTTCAAGTACCTTTGCTCAGCCTACACCTTACTCACTTGGGATTACACGGGACTGACTCCAGTTATTTTTATTGGTACCTACAAGCTCCCAGAGTCTGAATGGTCTGGCCAGACACCTTGGACCAGGTCCTCCTCCATACAGGCTACAAAACCATCACATGGCCCCTTTCCAAAGAAGCTACCACCATGACCGCTAACTTCACCAAGTTAGCCACCACCATCAAAGATGGTAAACATATGCTAGACCTTACGACCAATATCCAACAAAAAGGCTGCATCAACCTATGCCTCCGACCGGACCGACCAGGAAAAGGCCCCCTCTTTACTATCACCATCCGCACTACTAGTCCAGCCATGGTCCCCAAAGTGATTGGTGTGAACCCCTTCGTACAACCATCCGCCACACGCCTACTCAAAATCCGTCCAGCAGGAACACCTAAGCCTGAGTAGATACACCTTATTCTCGCCCATGTCCAAACACAGGAAGAAAACGACTACAACCCGATGATGAGGAACAGTTGGTACAGATACACCGCACTCACAGCCCGCGCCACAACCAATGAGTTGTTATGTCTGTTCCCTCTTGCCTACTGCCGTAGCCCAACCACAGCTATGGTCCAACCGACAGAACGAAGAACTCGCCAACCTCACCTACAACTGTATCCTGGGTAATCTGAGAGAATCCTTCCAGCAAAGCTCGACCGCCTACATACCATGGTCGCAGTACCATTAGCAGCTACAGTCAATACCGCAACGTATGTCCAGTGCAACAACCGAACAGACTGTTATCCATCCTGTTTCAACTTCAGCGGACCGGATCCGAAGACCCCTTTGGACCAAGTTCACGTCACCAGGTGCGCCGAGATCAGACACATTCCTTCCCAATCATGGACAGTACTGGACCAAATATGGTGGCTCTGCGAATGGCAAGTGTATATGATCATCCCCACCAATACAACTGGGCTCTGTGTCCCTACATCTGCATCCGACCACACGTACGTTCTAACAGCAGACTCGATTCCAACTGTCGACGCCAACCCACATCTACCCACCACGCGTCAACGACGGAGCTTTGATTTCTTCCCCCATGATTCAGTTTGGGGCTCGGATGTCCCCCTCTAATACAAACACTGGTCAGTCTCCTCCAAAATCATGATGGCGGTATTCCCCAGGGTAGGAACAGCGAAGAACACCCTACGTCTGGAAACCATTGACTACAGATTCCAGGCCCGACACTAATCAATTACTTGTTGCCCTGCAAATGACTGAAACGTATCTGTCCAAAGTCTTAGGGACAACTGTCAGTTTTGCCTGTATTTAAGACACACTCACTGGTCATTCGACTAGAGTTGCAGTAACATCGCAGTGAACAGGAGCCCACTGTAGGAACTCTCTGTCCACTTTGCAGTCTGGTCATACATATTTTCTATTTAAATTTATCTCACTCTTTCTTAGCCTGCTCCTGAAGTTGTATTTTCAGACCTAACAAACATTTCAGTTTTTTTGCCCTAATGTGCGTTTCATGCGCTGAAAATCATGTTTTGGCCAAGTATCATAGTTTTCACTATAACTTAACCTAACCCTAACCCTAACTTTCATCACTTAGAATGATATCAAATGAAAAACCTACTTAATTTGGATGATTATACACTATATACACAGTAACTATGTGTCACTGACAGTTTGTTTCGCAGCGGGGGAACATTTCAGTTTTTATTGTCTTAATGTGCATTTCATGCGCTGAAAATCACGTTTTGGCCAAGTATCATAGTTTTCACTATAACTTAATTTCTAGCACTTAGAATGATGCAAAATGAAAAACTTACTTGAATTGGACAATTATACACTATATACACAGTAACTATGTGCCTCTGAGTGTTTGTTTCGCAGCAGGGGAACATTTCAGTTTTTATTGCCTTAACGTGCGTTTCATGCGCTGAAAATCACGTTTTGGCCAAGTATCATAGTTTTCACTATAACTTAATTTCTAGCACTTAGAATGATGCTAAATGCAATACTTACTTGAATTGGATGATTTTACACTATAGACACAGTAACTATGTGCCTCTGACAGTTTGTTTCGCAGCAGGGGAACATTTCAGTTTTTATTGCCTTAACGTGCGTTTCATGCGCTGAAAATCACGTTTTGGCCAAGTATCATAGTTTTCACTATAACTTAATTTCTAGCACTTAGAATGATGCTAAATGCAATACTTACTTGAATTGGATGATTTTACACTATAGACACAGTAACTATGTGCCTCTGGCAGTTTGTTTCGCAGCAGGGGAACATTTCAGTTTTTATTGCCTTAACGTGCGTTTCATGCGCTGAAAATCACGTTTTGGCCAGGTATCATAATTTTCACTATAACTTAATTTCTATCACTTAGAATGATGCCAAATGAAAAACTTACTTGAATTGGACAATAATACACTATATGCACAGTAACTATGTGTCTCTGACAGTTTGTTTCGCAGCAGGGGAACATTTCAGTTTTTATTGCCTTAACGTGCGTTTCATGCGCTGAAAATCACGTTTTGGCCAAGTATCATAGTTTTCACTATAACTTAATTTCTATCACTTAGAATGATGCTAAATGCAAAACTTAATTGAATTGGACTATTTTACACTATATACACAGTAACTATGTGTCTCTGACAGTTTGTTTCGCAGCAGGGGGACATTTCAGTTTTTATTGCTAATGTGACAGGGTGAAGTGATTGATGTTATGCATGAGTGCAGGTGTTAAGTTAAAAGGGGACTCATGCCGCTAGTGTGACAGGGTTAATTAGTTGATGTTATATATGAGTGCAGGTGTTAAGTTGAAAGGGGACTCATGCCGCTAGCATGCGAAAAACAAGGGGCGATGACGTAATGACTAACCAATGGTCATAGACCTTGGTAGGGTATAATAACGGGCTATTCAGACATTTATCCAAGTTGGTTTTGGAAATACAACAAAGAGCCTGTCTGATTATTTCACCCGTCTTTTAAAGGTATGTTGCTTTGTTTTGTATAACGACTGAGTGTGAGATGTGCAAGAGGCAATAGTAGCATGTCAGAAAGAACGTAATGCTTAAGTGATGCTTGTTTACTTCTTTATGTGTGCGCGTAAATGTGCGAGTCTCGGGATATGTGCGAGTAAATGTGCGAGTCTCGGGTATTGTTTAAAGCAAGCTACCTTCGGCCGCTGTTTATTTACTTTTTCAAGTGTGCGAGTAAATGTGCGAGTCTCGGGTATTGTTTAAAGCGAGCTACCTTCGACCGTGGGTTGTTGACTTTTTTTTATGTGTGTGCGCGAATGTGCGCGTCTCGGGCGCATTGTCTACAGCAGGCTACTTTCGGCCGCCGTTATAACAGTAGCATAATAGTATGCAGTAAATGACGGCCGGAACAAAAGGTAACAAGATACAATACTCATAAGTTATAATCGTTTATGCAGCAAGTACATTGCTTTGGATTATAACGGGTTGTTAATATGTTACTATGTATATATTTGAGGGTTATTGTATATTATGTTTGTGTGAATTGCTTATATAACTAAAGTTGGTTTTGGAAATACAACAAAGAGCCTGTCTGATTATTTCACCCGTCTTTTAAAGGCGAAACAACTACCACCTTCTACCCGTGGAAAATCGCGGGTACAACATTTTTGGAGGCACCGCTGGGATTTGCTGCTTTGATGTCCAGTATTCACAACCTGAGTACTGAATGCTGAGCCCGCAAAACCTAAACCACAACCAGGATCAAGACAGTGAGAAGAGGTGTTGCTGTTAAAAGGAACGTGAAGTTGGCAGAGTACTCGTCATCTGAGGCCAGTAGAGATCATCAGAGAGACGGTAAAAACGTGCCAGTTCAGTGTTCACTTTTTCATCATAAACCAAACTCCTACCGTGTTGAGAAAATGGAAATGGAACGGGAGCCAGTACGCATAGGGGTAGAAGAAATGTTGTGCAAGCTAACAGTTAATGACCTGTTAGAAATATGTGATTTCCTTAACATAGGGAGTCCGAAACACATATCACAATTCAATTTGTTGTGGCACATTAATAAACACCTGAAAAGGAGCGAACTCAAAGACGAGGACCAAGGTATGGCTGAGTTGTTAGAATTAAAAGAGGGGATAAGGATGTTGTATGAAGATAGAAGACTGGGGTGGCAGAGACTTTTTGGGGCAAAGCAGGCAATAAATAGTGAACACTTGGCCTCTCTTGAGCGCGAAAAAATTCTCAAGAGGGACCTTGAAGCCATGAAACAAGAACAAGCTAGGCATAATGAAGAGAGCGATAAGCAAAGAAGAGATTTGTTGGAGCAGCTCTCTGCGAGAAATGAAGCTATAGAAATTTACAAAGCTGAGAGAGAAAAGCTGCGGTGCGAAAATGTAGAGTTGAAGAACCAGCTTGACAAAACAGTTGGCTGTTTAGCAAAGGCAGCAGCAGATGTGGAAGCAAAAGAATTGAAGCTTTCATCTTATGAAGAGGAAATAGCCCGACAGAAAAAACTCTTGGCGCTAGAAAACTTGCATACTGATGAAATCGTTCAATCTAAAGATCACATCATCCAAAAACTGGAAGAGGACATATTGCAACAGAGAGAAGCCTTTCAGAAAAAGATTGACCATCTTGAACTTCAGTTTGAACAAGCTGAGCAGCAGAAAACTGATGAGATTAGCGTACTGCAAAAAGAGAAAATGGCTCTGGAGAAACAGGTGGACATGTTTGTTGTGGAGAAGGAGAAACTTTTTCAGACCAAGCAAGCAACAGAAAGAGAGATTATGGCATCTCTCCAGAGGGAGGAAGTACTGAAAGAGGAGCTTGAATTACTGAAGCTGGAAAAAGTTACATTCTTGAAAGAAAGGGAACAAGAACAGGCGAATGAGAGGTTAAAGATAGAATCAACTAGAGCTTTGACGCAATATGGTAGAGATACTGACAAGTCTCCCCTTGAATGTCAAAAATCTAGTGAATTAATTCCTACTCAACAGACAAAGACGAGTAGATTCCCAAAGGTCAAACCAAAACCAGAACCGACGGAGATACAGAAATCGAATTGGAAGGAGCCTTCGAATAGACTTGTCCATGTTTACAACTGTACCCGTTGTGATGTGACCGGTTATTCACCATTTTATCTACTGTTCGGGAGTTCTGTGCTACAACCAGGAGAGCGCATCCTGATGGAAAAGCTGACACCAAGAGGAGGACCTGGGAAACTCCGTGACTTCTGGGAAGATACAGTTCACACAGTGGTAAAGCAAATGGGATCTGGCCTACTAATTTATGAAGTTAGGCCAGGAAGAGGTAAAGATCGTTCCAGAATTCTGTACAGAAATCTACTAATGTCTTGTGAACATTTGCCCGTTGAGATAACACCAGAAGAAGGGAAAATCGGCACAAGGACGCCGAGAAAGAAAAAGCAGCCGGCATCTCATCAGGAGTCAGACGAAGAAAGCGATGACGAAGATGACTCCCACTATGAGCTACGCCAGCTAAATGAGAGAGGTACCCAAGAGATGGAGCCGGAGCACAGGCCACTGCCTGTGGACCAGACACACGAAGTGAGGGGCCCTGCTTCCGGACCGGTACAAGTAGAAGAGGACCATCAGCTGGAGGACCTGCCTGGTGAGGGAGCAAACCCTCCTCTTGAAGGTCCTAGTGATGAGCAGTTCTCAGAGACTTCCCCGCCAACCGCCGTGACGGAACCTGGGGCGCTGACTGATGAACGGCCGAGAAGGGAGAGACACCCACCACGACGTACGACCTATGACCATCTTGGAATCCCCTCCTGTTATAGTACACAGTCACCGCAGGAGCGGCTAACTGTTTACCCTGCACCAGGAGTGGCCCCTTGGTTAGTACACCTGCATCCATATTACCTGCAGCCACCTTTTTTGTTTGGACTCCAACAAGCTTGAACATACAAGGACGACTGTCATGGACTGTCATGGACTGTCATGGACTGTTATGGACTGTCATGGACTGTTATGGACTGTTATGGACTGTTATGGACTGTGATTACTGTGCCATCCAGTAAAACGTGGACCGTACGAGTTGTGGATTATATTTGAACTGTGGCCGTGCCGCCTGGACTGTAATGAGCATCGGCTCACCAAAGTGGAAATGTTTGGGAGCATATTAATGTCGGGACGACATTTGTTTTTGTGGGGGAGAGTGTGACAGGGTGAAGTGATTGATGTTATGCATGAGTGCAGGTGTTAAGTTAAAAGGGGACTCATGCCGCTAGTGTGACAGGGTTAATTAGTTGATGTTATATATGAGTGCAGGTGTTAAGTTGAAAGGGGACTCATGCCGCTAGCATGCGAAAAACAAGGGGCGATGACGTAATGACTAACCAATGGTCATAGACCTTGGTAGGGTATAATAACGGGCTATTCAGACATTTATCCAAGTTGGTTTTGGAAATACAACAAAGAGCCTGTCTGATTATTTCACCCGTCTTTTAAAGGTATGTTGCTTTGTTTTGTATAACGACTGAGTGTGAGATGTGCAAGAGGCAATAGTAGCATGTCAGAAAGAACGTAATGCTTAAGTGATGCTTGTTTACTTCTTTATGTGTGCGCGTAAATGTGCGAGTCTCGGGATATGTGCGAGTAAATGTGCGAGTCTCGGGTATTGTTTAAAGCAAGCTACCTTCGGCCGCTGTTTATTTACTTTTTCAAGTGTGCGAGTAAATGTGCGAGTCTCGGGTATTGTTTAAAGCGAGCTACCTTCGACCGTGGGTTGTTGACTTTTTTTTATGTGTGTGCGCGAATGTGCGCGTCTCGGGCGCATTGTCTACAGCAGGCTACTTTCGGCCGCCGTTATAACAGTAGCATAATAGTATGCAGTAAATGACGGCCGGAACAAAAGGTAACAAGATACAATACTCATAAGTTATAATCGTTTATGCAGCAAGTACATTGCTTTGGATTATAACGGGTTGTTAATATGTTACTATGTATATATTTGAGTGTTATTGTATATTATGTTTGTGTGAATTGCTTATATAACTAAAGTTGGTTTTGGAAATACAACAAAGAGCCTGTCTGATTATTTCACCCGTCTTTTTAAGGCGAAACAACTACCACCTTCTACCCGTGGAAAATCGCGGGTACAACACTAACGTGCGTTTCATGCGCTTAAAATCATGTTTTGGCCGAGTATGATAGTTTTCACTATAACTTAATTTATATCACTTAGAATGATGCCAAATGAAAAACTTACTTGAATTGGACAATTATACACTATATACACAGTAACTATGTGTCTCTGACAGTTTGTTTCGCAGCAGGGGAACATTTCAGTTTTTATTGGCTTAACGTGCGTTTCATGCGCTGAAAATCACGTTTTGGCCAAGTATCATAGTTTTCATTATAACTTAATATCTAGCCATTAGAATGATGCCAAATGAAAAACTTATTAAATTATAAAATTTGATGATATTACACTATGTCATTTGTGTCTCTGACATTTTTACACAGTTTTACAAGTTATGACTCCAGACTCTTAATTTACAATTCTGCCTTTATGGATACATTGCATCACCACCCCTTGAGTGGATCTCTTACCTCTCACTGTCTTTCACTTACCTTCATTCAGCATGTAGGTGTCAGATCACCTTGTACCTAATGTCTATTCATATTACCTCACCCGAAGTTATTACACAGAAGGGATTGTGTTGTGTTACCCCAAGTTTAGAGTCCCAACGGATGTGGGAAACTTACAGCGTCTGTCTGCCAGAGAGCAGCAGCTGGAACCGATTGTGACCAGGGTGGCATGGGTCCCTGATCATGTCCCTGGCTCTGCTGAGGTAACGAGGGCTGGCAATGTCTTCCAGTGAGGGCAGAGTAGCCGACGTTCTTCTGCGTAGTGGTGATACCTTTCTAAATAGCCTTTTTGTCCGCTGCCGTTCTTCCCGCGTACCACCAAATGTGCTTTTTATGTGCTGATAAGCACGTTTTGGTCGAATATGAAAGTTTTCACGTGTGCACTTGACCCTAGATGACCTGGAGAGTGACAGTTACTCCTGAAGTTGAACCTCTTTTCATCGCACAATACAAGGAAAACATTGCAAACCCTGTTAGCCAGCCTTTCTTATATTTCTCGAGGCGAACAAACAATTGCAAGGCCAACTAGTTAGTCTTTCTTACATTCCACGATCTTTTAATTCAATTGTAAAACCAGTTTGGCTAGTCTACCTTGCATTCTACGATCTTAAAAAACAAAGTTAAACCAGTATGACCACATGGTGCGACAAGAATAAACAATTATTAAGCCAGTTAGCCAGTCCATCCCACAATTCCCTCCTTTTGTGTCTGTGAAAATATCGAAATATTGAAGTGGCTGTTTCCATGAGCCAGAGAAGAACCAGTCAAGCCATCCTCGTTGTGGAACCGGATCTCCGGTCACAGCTCTCTGCATGTTCCTAATAGCCTGCAGGGCATCATGGACCGAGCAGGACATGCCGGCAGGGATGAAGGGGCAGCACGAGTCTCCCACCATGAAACACACACAGCCCCGCTGGGTGGCCACTCCGTCAAGAGCAGGGCAGCCCTGGAAAATCACCTGGGCCATAGCGGCTACCCAGCCTGACTGATGCGCCGACACAGGCCCGGAACCTGCCTTCACTACTATTTTTTATCACAAAATGCATGTTTTGGAGACTATTTATGGTAGTAAATACCCCTAGAAACATCCTGGATCTTTATTTTTAGACAGAATAGTGAAAATACATCCACCTACACAATCAACACTAACTCTGGGTAAAAGCACCAACCAGAACCGACTGGGCTTGGTTCTACTACAACCAACATGCAAAATAAAGTGCCCAAATGGAGGTCATTTATTCGGGCATAGAAGAACTTCTGAACATCCCTAGATGATAATTTTTATACAGAATAGTCAAAAATACAACCCCATTCCTATTGGACACACGTTAAGGGGGTATACACAAACCAGAACCGACTGGGCCTGGTTCTAATACAACCACTATTTTTGTCGCAAAATGCATGTTTTTGACACTATTTCTGGTGGGAAATAGTCTCAGAACATCCCTGGATCTTTATTCTTACAGAGAATAGTGAAAATACATCAAACCCACACAATCGACACTAATTGTGGGTAAAGCACCAACCAGAACCGACTGGGCCTGGTTCTAAACAACCACTTGTAAATAAAGTGCCCAAATTGAGGTCATTGATTAGGGCATAACAGAACTTCTGAACATCCCTAGAATATTATTTTTATAAAGAATAATAAAAAATACATCCCCATAATCATTGGACACAATTTCTGGGTAAAAACACGAACCAGAACCGACTGGGCGTGGTTCTAATACAACCACTACTTTAACCGCAAAATGCCTGTTTTGGACACTGTTTGTGGTGGAAAATAGCTCCAGAATCATCCTGGATCATAATTGTTATACAAAATAGTGAAAATACATCCACTCACACAATAAACACAAATTCTGGGTAAAAGCACCAACCAAAACCGACTGGGCCTGTTTCTAAACCACCACTTGTAAATAAAGTGACCAAATGAAAGTAATTCATTCGGCCATAACAGAACTTCTGAACATCGCTAGATGATTACTTCTATACAGAATAGTCAAGTATACATCCCCATCATAATTGGACACAAGTTTCGTATACAAACACCCACCAGAACCGACTGGACCCTGTTATAATGCAGCCACTATTTTGTATCGCAAAATGCATGTTTTGGACACTATTTATGGAGGGAAATAGCCCCGGAACTGTCCTGGATCTTTATTTTTAGACAGAATAGTGAAAATACATCTACCCACACAATGGATACTATATCTGGGTAAAAGCACCAACCAGAACCGACTGGGCCTGGTTCTTAAAAACCACCACTTGTAAATAAAGTGCCCAAATTGAGGTCATTGATTCGGGCGTAACAAAACTTCTGAACATCCCTAGATGATTATTTTTATACAGAATAATCAAAAATACATCCTTATCATCATTGGACACAATTTCAGGGTAAAAACACCAACCAGAATCGCCTGGGCCTGGTTCTAATACAACCACTATTTTAATCGCAAAATGCCTGTTTTGGACACTTTTTATGGTGGGAAATAGCTCCAGAATCACCTAGAATGATGCCAATGAAAGACTTACATGGATAGGACGCTTTTACACTATATACACAGGAACTATGTGTCTCTGACAGTTTGTTTGGCAGCAGGGGAACTTTTCAGTTTTTATTGCCTTAATGTACTTTTCATACCCTGAAAATCACGTTTTGGCCAAGTATGATTGTTTTCATTGTAACTTAATTTTTAGCAATGAGAATAATGCCAAATGGATAACTTACTTGAATTGGACGATTTTACACTATATACACAGTAACTATGTGTCTCTGACAGTTTTTTTGGCAGCAGGGGAATATGTAAGATTAGACAAAGTATCTTTGCAAATGCTTGTTCATATTGTATAAGTTTTTGTGAGTATAACAGCATTGTAGTCATCCTTACGGCTGACATAGCAGCATAAACACCCAACTGTCTGACTGAATAAACAATCTTAGTCTTGTGATTGGGGTGACATGTCAGCACAAATATTCAACTGTCTGACACTGATCAATTACTTTTTGCCCTGCAAATGACTGAAATGTATCTGTCCAAAGTCCTAGTGACAACTGTCAGTTTTTCCTGTATTTAAGACACACACACTGGTCATTCGACTAGAGTTTCAGGAACATCGCGTTGAACAGGACCCTACTGTAGGAACTCTCACTGTCCACTTTGCAGTCTGGTAATAAACCAATTGGTCCGGGACCAATGAAAGTAGAACAAGAATTAGCAAAGGCATTATAGTCTTGGTCTGTTAATAGAGTCAGGGACTTAACTAAGACAAAGTCAGGGACTTTTGGTCTTTGTGTGTTCAGAGATATTGGGTTAATCACAAAGTGGAGATCAATTTCGGGTAATTTAGAAAATAATTGTTGTTTAAACTATTAAGTAAGTGATTAATATGGGTCAGAAAGCAACAAAAGGGATGGGTTTATTGTCAGACTGCAAAATGAAAATCGGAGAGTTACCGGGACGAGATATCATGGTCCAGCTTGGGCTAAGCCTAGTGGCCACCCAAAATGGCCTCCGACCCAGGGAATTACAGACCAAAAATATCTTCCACACCACCACATCTAACAGCTTCTACTCTCTCGACATTGTCGGGAATGATTCTGCCAAGGTAGCTGAAAGTCTAAGAGAACAGTCTGAAGATATCTGCCCAGCAGCCCCAGGACAGGAACAACAAACATGGCCATTACGTGTCACCCTGAAGTTCATGGGAGACCGGACGACAAGTGGTTAAACCAATTCTCACAGAGCCCCACTCAACGAATCATAATTAACCACGTATATGCAACTGACCTAATGGACAACCCATTGCCCCCCGGACACATTGCCTATGGGGATGGATCATCATCAAAAACCCTGGATGGAGAAAAACACAACGTATATGCCGTGGTGACTCAAAAAGACAACCTCAAGACAGGACGACTCCCCGGCGACTGGTCTGCACAAGCCGCAGAAATAGTGGCACTGACAGAGGCATGTAGACTATTCCTAGAACAAGACGTGACGGTGGAAAGACACAGCCCAATCCCTGCTGAATTCCTAAGAGAAATGCAAAATCATTCCCCAGAAAAAGAGAAACTGCAATGGGAAACAGAAGGAGCCACTCAACACAAGAACGGACTCTATGCAGAAGAAAACAAGCCATGCGTGACACGATCATTGTTTGAAGTAATTGCCAAATTGAGCCATGGGAGGAGCCAGGTCTCAACAGGAGGGATGATCAGTACAGTACAACAAACAATGCATGTTCCCAGAGGTCTCCAAACTTACCTCAATTATTTTGCAGAAACTGTCTAAACTGCTGTAGACACAACTCTCAAGGCAATGAACAACCCAAGCATGGAACAAGGCAAACAGGAACATATCCCTTCGAGCTTCTGAACATGGATTTCATCAAACTGAACCAAAGTGCTGGACTCGTCGAACAAACCATTAGAACAGTAAAACTCAGACTCAGAAAAACCATGGAAGATACAGGAAAATCATGGCAAAAATGCCTGAGCCTGGTAGAAACGTACATGAGAATCATTCCAACAGCACAGGGATGCACACCATTTGAGGCAGTGAAAGACAGAATCTTCCACTAACAATGTGGGAAAAAGATCTGGTGGTAAAAGAGAAAGGAGAAACAGAATCCCTCAATAAGTGGTTATGCAAAATGTTCCAAGAAAGAACTGTGATGAATGCAAAATAATCTGCCGACATCTTCTCTGTCTCCCACAGAGGAGGTCCTGTCCCCAGGAGACCTGGTACTCGTCAAGGTGATAAAAAGAAAGTGCTGGTCTTCTCCACGTTGGGACGGACCTCACCGTGTGATTTTGGCCATCATCATCACCGCTCTGTGTTCAACCACATGGGGGGAACGTACCAGAACCTTGGTACACTCCCACTGGAGGAGAATGCCCCACTAGCTGGTTCAGGAAACGATCAGGGCCCCCCAGATCTGCATCCCATTAACCAAGACACCAATCGTCGTTCAAGTACCTTTGCTCAGCCTACAGCTTACTCACTTGGGATTACACAGGACTGACTCCAGTTATTTTTATTGGTACCTACAAGCTCCCAGAGTCTGAATGGTCTGGCCAGACACCTTGGACCAGGTCCTCCTCCATACAGGCTACAAAACCATCACATGGCCCCTTTCCAAAGAAGCTACCACCATGACCGCTAACTTCACCAAGTTAGCCACCACCATCAAAGATGGTAAACATCATCAGACATAGGCATTGTCGTCATCATTGACTTGACAAAAAGCCTAGTAGTCATCATAGCCTCAGCTGCGTATGACGAAATTGTATAGTGCTTCTCCACTGGTCCGCCATCCCAGGCAAGACCCCTTAACTGACATATTCAGACTTGTTAGCACTCCGCCACGATGGAAACATCGCATCACCTCTTGTTGCCTCACCGATGCTAACAAGAATAAAATGTATCACTTACCTCTCACTGTCTTCTTACTTACCCTCCCTCAGTTCGCCTGTAGAAGGCAGATCCACGCCAAAAATTGTGGGCATTGGATCGGGCGTTTGTCAAAAAGATACTAGGAAGCGGGGCTCGGAGTGGTTGTTGTCGTAGCCCAACCGCAATGGCCGCCCGACATCCGCTCCCCTGCCTCCTTTCTCTTCGCCGTCTACGGCGTACTTTGGGGGGGTTGGATATCCTCGGAGATCCTGGAGGTCTCCGGATGTTCTTAGGGATATCGACAGTCAGTCCGTAGTAAGTTGTGAAATTGGGTGTCTTGCCTTTCAACCAACGAACTGGAGAGCAATGAGCCGCTGCGCCCGAGCGCGCCGCCATCTTGAACTCATGTTGAACTCATAAACATATGCTAGACCTTACGACCAATATCCAACAAAAAGGCTGCATCAACCTATGCCTCTGACCGGACCGACCAGGAAAAGGCCCCCTCTTTACTATCACCATCCGCACTACTAGTCCAGCCATGGTCCCCAAAGTGATTGGTGTGAACCCCTTCGTACAACCATCCGCCACACGCCTACTCAAAATCCGTCCGGCAGGAACACCTAAGCCTGAGTAGATACACCTTATTCTCGCCCATGTCCAAACACAGGAAGAAAACGACTACAACCCGATGATGAGGAACAGTTGGTACAGATACACCGCACTCACAGCCCGCGCCACAACCAATGAGTTGTTATGTCTGTTCCCTCTTGCCTACTGCCGTAGCCCAACCACAGCTATGGTCCAACCGACAGAACGAAGAACTCGCCAACCTCACCTACAACTGTATCCTGGGTAATCTGAGAGAATCCTTCCAGCAAAGCTCGACCGCCTACATACCATGGTCGCAGTACCATTAGCAGCTACAGTCAATACCGCAACGTATGTCCAGTGCAACAACCGAACAGACTGTTATCCATCCTGTTTCAACTTCAGCGGACCGGATCCGAAGACCCCTTTGGACCAAGTTCACGTCACCAGGTGCGCCGAGATCAGACACATTCCTTCCCAATCATGGACAGTACTGGACCAAATATGGTGGCTCTGCGAATGGCAAGTGTATATGATCATCCCCACCAATACAACTGGGCTCTGTGTCCCTACATCTGCATCCGACCACACGTACGTTCTAACAGCAGACTCGATTCCAACTGTCGACGCCAACCCACATCTACCCACCAGGCGTCAACGACGGAGCTTTGATTTCTTCCCCCATGATTCAGTTTGGGGCTCGGATGTCCCCCTCTAATACAAACACTGGTCAGTCTCCTCCAAAATCATGATGGCGGTATTCCCCAGGGTAGGAACAGCGAAGAACACCCTACGTCTGGAAACCATTGACTACAGATTCCAGGCCCGACACTAATCAATTACTTGTTGCCCTGCAAATGACTGAAACGTATCTGTCCAAAGTCTTAGGGACAACTGTCAGTTTTGCCTGTATTTAAGACACACTCACTGGTCATTCGACTAGAGTTGCAGTAACATCGCAGTGAACAGGAGCCCACTGTAGGAACTCTCTGTCCACTTTGCAGTCTGGTCATACATATTTTCTATTTAAATTTATCTCACTCTTTCTTAGCCTGCTCCTGAAGTTGTATTTTCAGACCTAACAAACATTTCAGTTTTTTTGCCCTAATGTGCGTTTCATGCGCTGAAAATCATGTTTTGACCAAGTATCATAGTTTTCACTATAACTTAACCTAACCCTAACCCCAACCCTAACTTTCATCACTTAGAATGATATCAAATGAAAAACCTACTTAATTTGGATGATTATAAACTATATACACAGTGACTATGTGTCACTGACAGTTTGTTTCGCAGCGGGGAAACATTTCAGTTTTTATTGCCTTAATGTGCATTTCATGCGCTGAAAATCACGTTTTGGCCAAGTATCATAGTTTTCACTATAACTTAATTTCTAGCACTTAGAATGATGCAAAATGAAAAACTTACTTGAATTGGACCATTATACACTATATACACAGTAACTATGTGCCTCTGAGTGTTTGTTTCGCAGCAGGGGAACATTTCAGTTTTTATTGCCTTAACGTGCGTTTCATGCGCTGAAAATCACGTTTTGGCCAAGTATCATAGTTTTCACTATAACTTAATTTCTAGCACTTAGAATGATGCTAAATGCAATACTTACTTGAATTGGATGATTTTACACTATAGACACAGTAACTATGTGCCTCTGACAGTTTGTTTCGCAGCAGGGGAACATTTCAGTTTTTATTGCCTTAACGTGCGTTTCATGCGCTGAAAATCACGTTTTGGCCAAGTATCATAGTTTTCACTATAACTTAATTTCTAGCACATAGAATGATGCTAAATGCAATACTTACTTGAATTGGATGATTTTACACTATAGACACAGTAACTATGTGCCTCTGGCAGTTTGTTTCGCAGCAGGGGAACATTTCAGTTTTTATTGCCTTAACGTGCGTTTCATGCGCTGAAAATCACGTTTTGGCCAAGTATCATAATTTTCACTATAACTTAATTTCTATCACTTAGAATGATGCCAAATGAAAAACTTACTTGAATTGGACAATAATACACTATATACACATTAACTATGTGTCTCTGAAAGTTTGTTTCGCAGCAGGGGAACATTTCAGTTTTTATTGCCTTAACGTGCGTTTCATGCGCTGAAAATCACGTTTTGGCCAAGTATCATAGTTTTCACTATAACTTAATTTCTATCACTTAGAATGATGCTAAATGCAAAACTTACTTGAATTGGACTATTTTACACTATATACACAGTAACTATGTGTCTCTGACAGTTTGTTTCGCAGCAGGGGGACATTTCAGTTTTTATTGCTAACGTGCGTTTCATGCGCTGAAAATCATGTTTTGGCCGAGTATGATAGTTTTCACTATAACTTAATTTCTATCACTTAGAATGATGCTAAATGAAAAACTTACTTGAATTGGACGATAATACACTATATACACAGTAACTATATGTCTCTGACAGTTTGTTTCGCAGCAGGGGAATATTTCAGTTTTTATTGCCTTAACGTGCGTTTCATGCGCTGAAAATCACGTTTTGGCCAAGTATCATAATTTTCACTATAACTTAATTTATATCACTTAGAATGATGCCAAATGAAAAACTTACTTGAATTGGACAATTATACACTATATACACAGTAACTATGTGTCTCTGACAGTTTGTTTCGCAGCAGGGGAACATTTCAGTTTTTATTGGCTTAACGTGCGTTTCATGCGCTGAAAATCACGTTTTGGCCAAGTATCATAGTTTTCATTATAACTTAATATCTAGCCATTAGAATGATGCCAAATGAAAAACTTATTAAATTATAAAATTTGATGATATTACACTATGTCATTTGTGTCTCTGACATTTTTACACAGTTTTACAAGTTATGACTCCAGACTCTTAATTTACAATTCTGCCTTTATGGATACATTGCATCACCACCCCTTGAGTGGATCTCTTACCTCTCACTGTCTTTCACTTACCTTCATTCAGCATGTAGGTGTCAGATCACCTTGTACCTAATGTCTATTCATATTACCTCACCCGAAGTTATTACACAGAAGGGATTGTGTTGTGTTACCCCAAATTTAGAGTCCCAACGGATGTGGGAAACTTACAGCATCTGTCTGCCAGAGAGCAGCAGCTGGAACCGATTGTGACCAGGGTGGCATGGGTCCCTGATCATGTCCCTGGCTCTGCTGAGGTAACGAGGGCTGGCAATGTCTTCCAGTGAGGGCAGAGTAGCCGACGTTCTTCTGCGTAGTGGTGATACCTTTCTAAATAGCCTTTTTGTCTGCTGCCGTTCTTCCCGCGTACCACCAAATGTGCTTTTTATGTGCTGATAAGCACGTTTTGGTCGAATATGAAAGTTTTCAAGTGTGCACTTGACCCTAGATGACCTGGAGAGTGACAGTTACTCCTGAAGTTGAACCTCTTTTCATCGCACAATACAAGGAAAAAATTGCAAACCCTGTTAGCCAGCCTTTCTTATATTTCTCGAGGCGAGCAAACAATTGCAAGGCCAACTAGTTAGTCTTTCTTACATTCCACGATCTTTTAATTCAATTGTAAAACCAGTTTGGCTAGTCTACCTTGCATTCTACGATCTTAAAAAACAAAGTTAAACCAGTATGACCACATGGTGCGACAAGAATAAACAATTATTAAGCCAGTTAGCCAGTCCATCCCACAATTCCCTCCTTTTGTGTCTGTGAAAATATTGAAATATTGAAGTGGCTGTTTCCATGAGCCAGAGAAGAACCAGTCAAGCCATCCTCGTTGTGGAACCGGATCTCCGGTCACAGCTCTCTGCATGTTCCTAATAGCCTGCAGGGCATCATGGACCGAGCAGGACATGCCGGCAGGGATGAAGGGGCAGCATGAGTCTCCCACCATGAAACACACACAGCCCCGCTGGGTGGCCACTCCGTCAAGAGCAGGGCAGCCCTGGAAAATCACCTGGGCCATAGCGGCTACCCAGCCTGACTGATGCGCCGACACAGGCCCGGAACCTGCCTTCAATGGTCTTCAAATGCAGGGCGTTCCTTGCCGCTCCCACTCAAGGGAACTGAGCCATTAGGATTTTGGATGAGACTGACCAGTATTTGTGTTTGAGGGACACATCCGAGCCACACACTGGATCATGGTCGTGAGCTCCGTCAATAATGTGCCCAAATGGAGGTCATTGATTCGGGAATAACAGAACTTCTGAAGATCCCTAGATGATTATTTTTATACATAATAATCAAAAATACATCCCCATCGTCAATGGATACAATTTTTCGGGTAAATTCACCAACCAGAACAGACAGACAACCACTATTTTAATCGCAGAATGCCTGTTTTGGACACTGTTTGTGGTGGGAAAATAGCTCCAGAACCATCCTGGATCATTATTTTTACACAGAATAGTGAAAATACATCCATCTACACATTCAACACTAATTATGGGTAGAAGCACCAACCAGAACCGACTGGGCCTGGTTCTAATACGACCTCTTTTTTAATCGCAAAATGCCTGTTTTGGACAATGTTTATGGTGGGAAACATTATTTTTATAGAAAATAGTGAAACTACATCCACCCACTCAATCAACACAAATTCTGGGTAAATACACCAACCAGAACCGATTGGGCCTTGTTCTAATACAACCACTATTTTTATCGCAAAATGTTTTGGACACTATTGACGGTGTGAAATATTCCCAGAACATCCCTGCATCTTTAATTTTACACATAATAGTGAAAATGCATCCATCCACACAATTGACACTAAATCTGGGTAAAAGCGGCAACCAGAACCGACTGGGCCCGGTTCTAATTCAACCACCGTGCAAAATAAAGATCCATTGGAGGTTTTTGATTCTTGTGTAAAAAAGCCCCAAAACATCCCTACATGATTATTTTTAAACAGAATAGTAAAATATACATCCCCATCCTCTTTGGACACAAGTTTCGGATATAAACAGCAACCAGAACCGAGACTACCCAGTTATAATGCAACTATCCATCGTTCCTGCCTGCCTAAAATCTGCCACCATCATTCCTGTCCCCAAAAAGGCCAACCATCTGCAGCTTGAACGATTACAGGCCTGTTGCTCTCACGCCTGTGATCATGAAGTGCTTTGAAAAGTTGGTGGCCCGACACATCAGAAGGACAATCCCCCCCTCAGTTGACCCTCACCAGTTTGCTTATAGAGAAAACAGGTCCACTGAGGATGCTATCGCTGTGGCTCTTCACACAGCACTGAGCCACCTGGAGCACCGGGGGAACTATGTGACGATGCTTTTCATAGACTATAGCTCAGCCTTTAACACCATCAAGCCGGACATCCTGAAGGACAAACTCTACCACCTTGGACTATCCTCTTCAATCTGCTGCTGGGTAAAGAACTTCTTGACTGGTCGACCACAAACTGTCAGAATGGGTCCACACCTCTCTTCCGCCATTACACTGAACACTGGCTCACCACAAGGCTGTGTACTGAGTCCTGTCCTGTACTCCTTGTACACATACGACTGCACACCAGCCCACCAGTCAAACTCTATCATCAAATTCGCCGATGACACCACTGTGATCGGACTCATCTCAGGCGGGGATGAGTCAGCTTACAGAGACGAGGTCGACAAACTGTCTTCTTGGTGCTCGGCGAACAATCTTACACTAAATACCGCAAAGACTAAAGAAATAATCCTGGACTTTCGCAAGCGCAGCACAGACCTGGCCCCACTCCTCATTAACGGAGTATGTGTAGACAGGGTCCAATCCTTCAAATTTCTGGGAGTCCACGTCACGGATAGGCTCTCCTGGTCCACAAACAACACAGTGTTAGTAAAGAAGGCCCAGAAACGACTCCACTTTCTCAGGGTACTGAGAAGGGACAAATTGGACACCAAGCTTCTGGCAACCTTCTACAGAGCCACTGTGGAGAGCATCCTGACTTACGGCATTACAGTGTGGTATACCGGAAGCACGGCAGCAGACAAAAAAGCCATACAGAGGGTGATAAACACTGCCCAGAAGATCGTCGGCTGCTCTCTGCCATCACTAGAAGACATTGCCAACCCCCGATACCTTAGAAGAGCCGGGTCCATTGTTGGAGACCCATACCACCCTGGACACGGCCTGTTCCAGTTGCTTCCATCTGGCAGACGCTACAGGTCCTACAAAGCACGGACAAACAGCCTCAAGGACAGCTTTTTCCCAACAGCCATCAGGTCTCTGAACCTGCAGCAACACGTGACGTGACGACTACACATATCCCTACTATGAAATTAAGTCAAGTCGAAATGAAGTAACAGGAAGGTCGTTTGGCGCAGATCTGCCTTCCAAAGGCTGACTGAGGGAGGGTAAGTATAAAGACTGAGAGGTAAGTGATCCACCTTATTCTTGTTGGCATCGGTGAGGCATCTTGCAGTCGCCGCAAAATGGCGCTCAAGGCGGAGAGCTAACAAGTATGAATATGTCATAAATAAATGTCATAAATGTGTCTGGCCTGGGAAGACGAACTTGTGGAGAAGCACTATACAATTTTGTCATACGCTGCTGAGGGTATGATGACTACTAGGCTTTTTGTCAAGTCAATGATGACGACAATGCCTATGTCTGATTTTCATTTTTTCATTTTTTCAACTACTATTTTTTATCACAAAATGCATGTTTTGGAGACTATGTATGGTAGTAAATACCCCTAGAACCATCCTGGATCTTTATTTTTAGACAGAATAGTGAAAATACATCCACCTACACAATCAACACTAACTCTGGGTAAAAGCACCAACCAGAACCGACTGGGCTTGGTTCTACTACAACCAACATGCAAAATAAAGTGCCCAAATGGAGGTCATTTATTCGGGCATAGAAAAACTTCTGAACATCCCTAGATGATAATTTTTATACAGAATAGTCAAAAATACAACCCCATTCCTATTGGACACACGTTAAGGGGGTATACACAAACCAGAACCGACTGGGCCTGGTTCTAATACAACCACTATTTTTGTCGCAAAATGCATGTTTTTGACACTATTTCTGGTGGGAAATAGTCTCAGAACATCCCTGGATCTTTATTCTTACAGAGAATAGTGAAAATACATCAAACCCACACAATCGACACTAATTGTGGGTAAAGCACCAACCAGAACCGACTGGGCCTGGTTGTAAACAACCACTTGTAAATAAAGTGCCCAAATTGAGGTCATTGATTAGGGCATAACAGAACTTCTGAACATCCCTAGAATATTATTTTTATAAAGAATAATAAAAAATACATCCCCATAATCATTGGACACAATTTCTGGGTAAAAACACGAACCAGAACCGACTGGGCGTGGTTCTAATACAACCACTACTTTAACCGCAAAATGCCTGTTTTGGACACTGTTTGTGGTGGAAAATAGCTCCAGAATCATCCTGGATCATAATTGTTATACAAAATAGTGAAAATACATCCACTCACACAATAAACACAAATTCTGGGTAAAAGCACCAACCAAAACCGACTGGGCCTGTTTCTAAACCACCACTTGTAAATAAAGTGACCAAATGAAAGTAATTCATTCGGCCATAACAGAACTTCTGAACATCGCTAGATGATTACTTCTATACAGAATAGTCAAGTATACATCCCCATAATAATTGGACACAAGTTTCGTATACAAACACCCACCAGAACCGACTGGACCCTGTTATAATGCAGCCACTATTTTGTATCGCAAAATGCATGTTTTGGACACTATTTATGGAGGGAAATAGCCCCGGAACTGTCCTGGATCTTTATTTTTAGACAGAATAGTGAAAATACATCTACCCACACAATGGATACTATATCTGGGTAAAAGCACCAACCAGAACCGACTGGGCCTGGTTCTTAAAAACCACCACTTGTAAATAAAGTGCCCAAATTGAGGTCATTGATTCGGGCGTAACAAAACTTCTGAACATCCCTAGATGATTATTTTTATACAGAATAATCAAAAATACATCCTTATCATCATTGGACACAATTTCAGGGTAAAAACACCAACCAGAATCGCCTGGGCCTGGTTCTAATACAACCACTATTTTAATCGCAAAATGCCTGTTTTGGACACTTTTTATGGTGGGAAATAGCTCCAGAATCACCTAGAATGATGCCAATGAAAGACTTACATGGATAGGACGCTTTTACACTATATACACAGGAACTATGTGTCTCTGACAGTTTGTTTGGCAGCAGGGGAACTTTTCAGTTTTTATTGCCTTAATGTACTTTTCATACCCTGAAAATCACGTTTTGGCCAAGTATGATTGTTTTCATTGTAACTTAATTTTTAGCAATGAGAATAATGCCAAATGGATAACTTACTTGAATTGGACGATTTTACACTATATACACAGTAACTATGTGTCTCTGACAGTTTTTTTGGCAGCAGGGGAATATGTAAGATTAGACAAAGTATCTTTGCAAATGCTTGTTCATATTGTATAAGTTTTTGTGAGTATAACAGCATTGTAGTCATCCTTACGGCTGACATAGCAGCATAAACACCCAACTGTCTGACTGAATAAACAATCTTAGTCTTGTGATTGGGGTGACATGTCAGCACAAATATTCAACTGTCTGACACTGATCAATTACTTTTTGCCCTGCAAATGACTGAAATGTATCTGTCCAAAGTCCTAGTGACAACTGTCAGTTTTTCCTGTATTTAAGACACACACACTGGTCATTCGACTAGAGTTTCAGGAACATCGCGTTGAACAGGACCCTACTGTAGGAACTCTCACTGTCCACTTTGCAGTCTGGTAATAAACCAATTGGTCCGGGACCAATGAAAGTAGAACAAGAATTAGCAAAGGCATTATAGTCTTGGTCTGTTAATAGAGTCAGGGACTTAACTAAGACAAAGTCAGGGACTTTTGGTCTTTGTGTGTTCAGAGATATTGGGTTAATCACAAAGTGGAGATCAATTTCGGGTAATTTAGAAAATAATTGTTGTTTAAACTATTAAGTAAGTGATTAATATGGGTCAGAAAGCAACAAAAGGGATGGGTTTATTGTCAGACTGCAAAATGAAAATCGGAGAGTTACCGGGACGAGATATCATGGTCCAGCTTGGGCTAAGCCTAGTGGCCACCCAAAATGGCCTCCGACCCAGGGAATTACAGACCAAAAATATCTTCCACACCACCACATCTAACAGCTTCTACTCTCTCGACATTGTCGGGAATGATTCTGCCAAGGTAGCTGAAAGTCTAAGAGAACAGTCTGAAGATATCTGCCCAGCAGCCCCAGGACAGGAACAACAAACATGGCCATTACGTGTCACCCTGAAGTTCATGGGAGACCGGACGACAAGTGGTTAAACCAATTCTCACAGAGCCCCACTCAACGAATCATAATTAACCACGTATATGCAACTGACCTAATGGACAACCCATTGCCCCCCGGACACATTGCCTATGGGGATGGATCATCATCAAAAACCCTGGATGGAGAAAAACACAACGTATATGCCGTGGTGACTCAAAAAGACAACCTCAAGACAGGACGACTCCCCGGCGACTGGTCTGCACAAGCCGCAGAAATAGTGGCACTGACAGAGGCATGTAGACTATTCCTAGAACAAGACGTGACGGTGGAAAGACACAGCCCAATCCCTGCTGAATTCCTAAGAGAAATGCAAAATCATTCCCCAGAAAAAGAGAAACTGCAATGGGAAACAGAAGGAGCCACTCAACACAAGAACGGACTCTATGCAGCAGAAAACAAGCCATGCGTGACACGATCATTGTTTGAAGTAATTGCCAAATTGAGCCATGGGAGGAGCCAGGTCTCAACAGGAGGGATGATCAGTACAGTACAACAAACAATGCATGTTCCCAGAGGTCTCCAAACTTACCTCAATTATTTTGCAGAAACTGTCTAAACTGCTGTAGACACAACTCTCAAGGCAATGAACAACCCAAGCATGGAACAAGGCAAACAGGAACATATCCCTTCGAGCTTCTGAACATGGATTTCATCAAACTGAACCAAAGTGCTGGACTCGTCGAAAAAACCATTAGAACAGTAAAACTCAGACTCAGAAAAACCATGGAAGATACAGGAAAACCATGGCAAGAATGCCTGAGCCTGGTAGAAACGTACATGAGAATCATTCCAACAGCACAGGGATGCACACCATTTGAGGCAGTGAAAGACAGAATCTTCCACTAACAATGTGGGAAAAAGATCTGGTGGTAAAAGAGAAAGGAGAAACAGAATCCCTCAATAAGTGGTTATGCAAAATGTTCCAAGAAAGAACTGTGATGAATGCAAAATAATCTGCCGACATCTTCTCTGTCTCCCACAGAGGAGGTCCTGTCCCCAGGAGACCTGGTACTCGTCAAGGTGATAAAAAGAAAGTGCTGGTCTTCTCCACGTTGGGACGGACCTCACCGTGTGATTTTGGCCATCATCATCACCGCTCTGTGTTCAACCACATGGGGGGAACGTACCAGAACCTTGGTACACTCCCACTGGAGGAGAATGCCCCACTAGCTGGTTCAGGAAACGATCAGGGCCCCCCAGATCTGCATCCCATTAACCAAGACACCAATCGTCGTTCAAGTACCTTTGCTCAGCCTACAGCTTACTCACTTGGGATTACACAGGACTGACTCCAGTTATTTTTATTGGTACCTACAAGCTCCCAGAGTCTGAATGGTCTGGCCAGACACCTTGGACCAGGTCCTCCTCCATACAGGCTACAAAACCATCACATGGCCCCTTTCCAAAGAAGCTACCACCATGACCGCTAACTTCACCAAGTTAGCCACCACCATCAAAGATGGTAAACATATGCTAGACCTTACGACCAATATCCAACAAAAAGGCTGCATCAACCTATGCCTCTGACCGGACCGACCAGGAAAAGGCCCCCTCTTTACTATCACCATCCGCACTACTAGTCCAGCCATGGTCCCCAAAGTGATTGGTGTGAACCCCTTCGTACAACCATCCGCCACACGCCTACTCAAAATCCGTCCGGCAGGAACACCTAAGCCTGAGTAGATACACCTTATTCTCGCCCATGTCCAAACACAGGAAGAAAACGACTACAACCCGATGATGAGGAACAGTTGGTACAGATACACCGCACTCACAGCCCGCGCCACAACCAATGAGTTGTTATGTCTGTTCCCTCTTGCCTACTGCCGTAGCCCAACCACAGCTATGGTCCAACCGACAGAACGAAGAACTCGCCAACCTCACCTACAACTGTATCCTGGGTAATCTGAGAGAATCCTTCCAGCAAAGCTCGACCGCCTACATACCATGGTCGCAGTACCATTAGCAGCTACAGTCAATACCGCAACGTATGTCCAGTGCAACAACCGAACAGACTGTTATCCATCCTGTTTCAACTTCAGCGGACCGGATCCGAAGACCCCTTTGGACCAAGTTCACGTCACCAGGTGCGCCGAGATCAGACACATTCCTTCCCAATCATGGACAGTACTGGACCAAATATGGTGGCTCTGCGAATGGCAAGTGTATATGATCATCCCCACCAATACAACTGGGCTCTGTGTCCCTACATCTGCATCCGACCACACGTACGTTCTAACAGCAGACTCGATTCCAACTGTCGACGCCAACCCACATCTACCCACCAGGCGTCAACGACGGAGCTTTGATTTCTTCCCCCATGATTCAGTTTGGGGCTCGGATGTCCCCCTCTAATACAAACACTGGTCAGTCTCCTCCAAAATCATGATGGCGGTATTCCCCAGGGTAGGAACAGCGAAGAACACCCTACGTCTGGAAACCATTGACTACAGATTCCAGGCCCGACACTAATCAATTACTTGTTGCCCTGCAAATGACTGAAACGTATCTGTCCAAAGTCTTAGGGACAACTGTCAGTTTTGCCTGTATTTAAGACACACTCACTGGTCATTCGACTAGAGTTGCAGTAACATCGCAGTGAACAGGAGCCCACTGTAGGAACTCTCTGTCCACTTTGCAGTCTGGTCATACATATTTTCTATTTAAATTTATTTCACTCTTTCTTAGCCTGCTCCTGAAGTTGTATTTTCAGACCTAACAAACATTTCAGTTTTTTTGCCCTAATGTGCGTTTCATGCGCTGAAAATCATGTTTTGACCAAGTATCATAGTTTTCACTATAACTTAACCTAACCCTAACCCCAACCCTAACTTTCATCACTTAGAATGATATCAAATGAAAAACCTACTTAATTTGGATGATTATAAACTATATACACAGTGACTATGTGTCACTGACAGTTTGTTTCGCAGCGGGGAAACATTTCAGTTTTTATTGCCTTAATGTGCATTTCATGCGCTGAAAATCACGTTTTGGCCAAGTATCATAGTTTTCACTATAACTTAATTTCTAGCACTTAGAATGATGCAAAATGAAAAACTTACTTGAATTGGACCATTATACACTATATACACAGTAACTATGTGCCTCTGAGTGTTTGTTTCGCAGCAGGGGAACATTTCAGTTTTTATTGCCTTAACGTGCGTTTCATGCGCTGAAAATCACGTTTTGGCCAAGTATCATAGTTTTCACTATAACTTAATTTCTAGCACTTAGAATGATGCTAAATGCAATACTTACTTGAATTGGATGATTTTACACTATAGACACAGTAACTATGTGCCTCTGACAGTTTGTTTCGCAGCAGGGGAACATTTTAGTTTTTATTGCCTTAACGTGCGTTTCATGCGCTGAAAATCACGTTTTGGCCAAGTATCATAGTTTTCACTATAACTTAATTTCTAGCACATAGAATGATGCTAAATGCAATACTTACTTGAATTGGATGATTTTACACTATAGACACAGTAACTATGTGCCTCTGGCAGTTTGTTTCGCAGCAGGGGAACATTTCAGTTTTTATTGCCTTAACGTGCGTTTCATGCGCTGAAAATCACGTTTTGGCCAAGTATCATAATTTTCACTATAACTTAATTTCTATCACTTAGAATGATGCCAAATGAAAAACTTACTTGAATTGGACAATAATACACTATATACACATTAACTATGTGTCTCTGAAAGTTTGTTTCGCAGCAGGGGAACATTTCAGTTTTTATTGCCTTAACGTGCGTTTCATGCGCTGAAAATCACGTTTTGGCCAAGTATCATAGTTTTCACTATAACTTAATTTCTATCACTTAGAATGATGCTAAATGCAAAACTTACTTGAATTGGACTATTTTACACTATATACACAGTAACTATGTGTCTCTGACAGTTTGTTTCGCAGCAGGGGGACATTTCAGTTTTTATTGCTAACGTGCGTTTCGTGCGCTGAAAATCATGTTTTGGCCGAGTATGATAGTTTTCACTATAACTTAATTTCTATCACTTAGAATGATGCTAAATGAAAAACTTACTTGAATTGGACGATAATACACATATACACAGTAACTATATGTCTCTGACAGTTTGTTTCGCAGCAGGGGAATATTTCAGTTTTTATTGCCTTAACGTGCGTTTCATGCGCTGAAAATCACGTTTTGGCCAAGTATCATAATTTTCACTATAACTTAATTTATATCACTTAGAATGATGCCAAATGAAAAACTTACTTGAATTGGACAATTATACACTATATACACAGTAACTATGTGTCTCTGACAGTTTGTTTCGCAGCAGGGGAACATTTCAGTTTTTATTGGCTTAACTTGCGTTTCATGCGCTGAAAATCACGTTTTGGCCAAGTATCATAGTTTTCATTATAACTTAATATCTAGCCATTAGAATGATGCCAAATGAAAAACTTATTAAATTATAAAATTTGATGATATTACACTATGTCATTTGTGTCTCTGACATTTTTACACAGTTTTACAAGTTATGACTCCAGACTCTTAATTTACAATTCTGCCTTTATGGATACATTGCATCACCACCCCTTGAGTGGATCTCTTACCTCTCACTGTCTTCCACTTACCTTCATTCAGCATGTAGGTGTCAGATCACCTTGTACCTAATGTCTATTCATATTACCTCACCCGAAGTTATTACACAGAAGGGATTGTGTTGTGTTACCCCAAGTTTAGAGTCCCAACGGATGTGGGAAACTTACAGCATCTGTCTGCCAGAGAGCAGCAGCTGGAACCGATTGTGACCAGGGTGGCATGGGTCCCTGATCATGTCCCTGGCTCTGCTGAGGTAACGAGGGCTGGCAATGTCTTCCAGTGAGGGCAGAGTAGCCGACGTTCTTCTGCGTAGTGGTGATACCTTTCTAAATAGCCTTTTTGTCTGCTGCCGTTCTTCCCGCGTACCACCAAATGTGCTTTTTATGTGCTGATAAGCACGTTTTGGTCGAATATGAAAGTTTTCAAGTGTGCACTTGACCCTAGATGACCTGGAGAGTGACAGTTACTCCTGAAGTTGAACCTCTTTTCATCGCACAATACAAGGAAAAAATTGCAAACCCTGTTAGCCAGCCTTTCTTATATTTCTCGAGGCGAGCAAACAATTGCAAGGCCAACTAGTTAGTCTTTCTTACATTCCACGATCTTTTAATTCAATTGTAAAACCAGTTTGGCTAGTCTACCTTGCATTCTACGATCTTAAAAAAACAAAGTTAAACCAGTATGACCACATGGTGCGACAAGAATAAACAATTATTAAGCCAGTTAGCCAGTCCATCCCACAATTCCCTCCTTTTGTGTCTGTGAAAATATTGAAATATTGAAGTGGCTGTTTCCATGAGCCAGAGAAGAACCAGTCAAGCCATCCTCGTTGTGGAACCGGATCTCCGGTCACAGCTCTCTGCATGTTCCTAATAGCCTGCAGGGCATCATGGACCGAGCAGGACATGTCGGCAGGGATGAAGGGGCAGCACGAGTCTCCCACCATGAAACACACACAGCCCCGCTGGGTGGCCACTCCGTCAAGAGCAGGGCAGCCCTGGAAAATCACCTGGGCCATAGCGGCTACCCAGCCTGACTGATGCGCCGACACAGGCCCGGAACCTGCCTTCAATGGTCTTCAAATGCAGGGCGTTCCTTGCCGCTCCCACTCAAGGGAACTGAGCCATTAGGATTTTGGATGAGACTGACCAGTATTTGTGTTTGAGGGACACATCCGAGCCACACACTGGATCATGGTCGTGAGCTCCGTCAATAATTTGCCCAAATGGAGGTCATTGATTCGGGAATAACAGAACTTCTGAAGATCCCTAGATGATTATTTTTATACATAATAATCAAAAATACATCCCCATCGTCAATGGATACAATTTTTCGGGTAAATTCACCAACCAGAACAGACTGGGCCTGGTTCTAATACAACCACTATTTTAATCGCAGAATGCCTGTTTTGGACACTGTTTATGGTGGGAAAATAGCTCCAGAACCATCCTGGATCATTATTTTTACACAGAATAGTGAAAATACATCCATCTACACATTCAACACTAATTATGGGTAGAAGCACCAACCAGAACCGACTGGGCCTGGTTCTAATACGACCTCTTTTTTAATCGCAAAATGCCTGTTTTGGACAATGTTTATGGTGGGAAACATTATTTTTATAGAAAATAGTGAAACTACATCCACCCACTCAATCAACACAAATTCTGGGTAAATACACCAACCAGAACCGATTGGGCCTTGTTCTAATACAACCACTATTTTTATCGCAAAATGTTTTGGACACTATTGACGGTGTGAAATATTCCCAGAACATCCCTGCATCTTTAATTTTACACATAATAGTGAAAATGCATCCATCCACACAATTGACACTAAATCTGGGTAAAAGCGGCAACCAGAACCGACTGGGCCCGGTTCTAATTCAACCACCGTGCAAAATAAAGATCCATTGGAGGTTTTTGATTCTTGTGTAAAAAAAGCCCCAAAACATCCCTACATGATTATTTTTAAACAGAATAGTAAAATATACATCCCCATCCTCTTTGGACACAAGTTTCGGATATAAACAGCAACCAGAACCGAGACTAACCAGTTATAATGCAACTATCCATCGTTCCTGCCTGCCTAAAATCTGCCACCATCATTCCTGTCCCCAAAAAGGCCAACCATCTGCAGCTTGAACGATTACAGGCCTGTTGCTCTCACGCCTGTGATCATGAAGTGCTTTGAAAAGTTGGTGGCCCGACACATCAGAAGGACAATCCCCCCCTCAGTTGACCCTCACCAGTTTGCTTATAGAGAAAACAGGTCCACTGAGGATGCTATCGCTGTGGCTCTTCACACAGCACTGAGCCACCTGGAGCACCGGGGGAACTATGTGACGATGCTTTTCATAGACTATAGCTCAGCCTTTAACACCATCAAGCCGGACATCCTGAAGGACAAACTCTACCACCTTGGACTATCCTCTTCAATCTGCTGCTGGGTAAAGAACTTCTTGACTGGTCGACCACAAACTGTCAGAATGGGTCCACACCTCTCTTCCGCCATTACACTGAACACTGGCTCACCACAAGGCTGTGTACTGAGTCCTGTCCTGTACTCCTTGTACACATACGACTGCACACCAGCCCACCAGTCAAACTCTATCATCAAATTCGCCGATGACACCACTGTGATCGGACTCATCTCAGGCGGGGATGAGTCAGCTTACAGAGACGAGGTCGACAAACTGTCTTCTTGGTGCTCGGCGAACAATCTTACACTAAATACCGCAAAGACTAAAGAAATAATCCTGGACTTTCGCAAGCGCAGCACAGACCTGGCCCCACTCCTCATTAACGGAGTATGTGTAGACAGGGTCCAATCCTTCAAATTTCTGGGAGTCCACGTCACGGATAGGCTCTCCTGGTCCACAAACACCACAGTGTTAGTAAAGAAGGCCCAGAAACGACTCCACTTTCTCAGGGTACTGAGAAGGGACAAATTGGACACCAAGCTTCTGGCAACCTTCTACAGAGCCACTGTGGAGAGCATCCTGACTTACGGCATTACAGTGTGGTATACCGGAAGCACGGCAGCAGACAAAAAAGCCATACAGAGGGTGATAAACACTGCCCAGAAGATCGTCGGCTGCTCTCTGCCATCACTAGAAGACATTGCCAACCCCCGATACCTTAGAAGAGCCGGGTCCATTGTTGGAGACCCATACCACCCTGGACACGGCCTGTTCCAGTTGCTTCCATCTGGCAGACGCTACAGGTCCTACAAAGCACGGACAAACAGGCTCAAGGACAGCTTTTTCCCAACAGCCATCAGGTCTCTGAACCTGCAGCAACACGTAACGTGACGACTACACATATCCCTACTATGAAATTAAGTCAAGTCGAAATGAAGTAACAGGAAGGTCGTTTGGCGCAGATCTGCCTTCCAAAGGCTGACTGAGGGAGGGTAAGTATAAAGACTGAGAGGTAAGTGATCCACCTTATTCTTGTTGGCATCGGTGAGGCATCTTGCAGTCGCCGCAAAATGGCGCTCAAGGCGGAGAGCTAACAAGTATGAATATGTCATAAATAAATGTCATAAATGTGTCTGGCCTGGGAAGACGAACTTGTGGAGAAGCACTATACAATTTCGTCATACGCTGCTGAGGGTATGATGACTACTAGGCTTTTTGTCAAGTCAATGATGACGACAATGCCTATGTCTGATTTTCATTTTTTCATTTTTTCAACTACTATTTTTTATCACAAAATGCATGTTTTGGAGACTATTTATGGTAGTAAATACCCCTAGAACCATCCTGGATCTTTATTTTTAGACAGAATAGTGAAAATACATCCACCTACACAATCAACACTAACTCTGGGTAAAAGCACCAACCAGAACCGACTGGGCTTGGTTCTACTACAACCAACATGCAAAATAAAGTGCCCAAATGGAGGTCATTTATTCGGGCATAGAAGAACTTCTGAACATCCCTAGATGATAATTTTTATACAGAATAGTCAAAAATACAACCCCATTCCTATTGGACACACGTTAAGGGGTTATACACAAACCAGAACCGACTGGGCCTGGTTCTAATACAACCACTATTTTTGTCGCAAAATGCATGTTTTTGACACTATTTCTGGTGGGAAATAGTCTCAGAACATCCCTGGATCTTTATTCTTACAGAGAATAGTGAAAATACATCAAACCCACACAATCGACACTAATTGTGGGTAAAGCACCAACCAGAACCGACTGGGCCTGGTTCTAAACAACCACTTGTAAATAAAGTGCCCAAATTGAGGTCATTGATTAGGGCATAACAGAACTTCTGAACATCCCTAGAATATTATTTTTATAAAGAATAATAAAAAATACATCCCCTTAATCATTGGACACAATTTCTGGGTAAAAACACGAACCAGAACCGACTGGGCGTGGTTCTAATACAACCACTACTTTAACCGCAAAATGCCTGTTTTGGACACTGTTTGTGGTGGAAAATAGCTCCAGAATCATCCTGGATCATAATTGTTATACAAAATAGTGAAAATACATCCACTCACACAATAAACACAAATTCTGGGTAAAAGCACCAACCAAAACCGACTGGGCCTGTTTCTAAACCACCACTTGTAAATAAAGTGACCAAATGAAAGTAATTCATTCGGGCATAACAGAACTTCTGAACATCGCTAGATGATTACTTCTATACAGAATAGTCAAGTATACATCCCCATCATAATTGGACACAAGTTTCGTATACAAACACCCACCAGAACCGACTGGACCCTGTTATAATGCAGCCACTATTTTGTATCGCAAAATGCATGTTTTGGACACTATTTATGGAGGGAAATAGCCCCGGAACTGTCCTGGATCTTTATTTTTAGACAGAATAGTGAAAATACATCTACCCACACAATGGATACTATATCTGGGTAAAAGCACCAACCAGAACCGACTGGGCCTGGTTCTTAAAAACCACCACTTGTAAATAAAGTGCCCAAATTGAGGTCATTGATTCGGGCGTAACAAAACTTCTGAACATCCCTAGATGATTATTTTTATACAGAATAATCAAAAATACATCCTTATCATCATTGGACACAATTTCAGGGTAAAAACACCAACCAGAATCGCCTGGGCCTGGTTCTAATACAACCACTATTTTAATCGCAAAATGCCTGTTTTGGACACTTTTTATGGTGGGAAATAGCTCCAGAATCACCTAGAATGATGCCAATGAAAGACTTACATGGATAGGACGCTTTTACACTATATACACAGGAACTATGTGTCTCTGACAGTTTGTTTGGCAGCAGGGGAACTTTTCAGTTTTTATTGCCTTAATGTACTTTTCATACCCTGAAAATCACGTTTTGGCCAAGTATGATTGTTTTCATTGTAACTTAATTTTTAGCAATGAGAATAATGCCAAATGGATAACTTACTTGAATTGGACGATTTTACACTATATACACAGTAACTATGTGTCTCTGACAGTTTTTTGGCAGCAGGGGAATATGTAAGATTAGACAAAGTATCTTTGCAAATGCTTGTTCATATTGTATAAGTTTTTGTGAGTATAACAGCATTGTAGTCATCCTTACGGCTGACATAGCAGCATAAACACCCAACTGTCTGACTGAATAAACAATCTTAGTCTTGTGATTGGGGTGACATGTCAGCACAAATATTCAACTGTCTGACACTGATCAATTACTTTTTGCCCTGCAAATGACTGAAATGTATCTGTCCAAAGTCCTAGTGACAACTGTCAGTTTTTCCTGTATTTAAGACACACACACTGGTCATTCGACTAGAGTTTCAGGAACATCGCGTTGAACAGGACCCTACTGTAGGAACTCTCACTGTCCACTTTGCAGTCTGGTAATAAACCAATTGGTCCGGGACCAATGAAAGTAGAACAAGAATTAGCAAAGGCATTATAGTCTTGGTCTGTTAATAGAGTCAGGGACTTAACTAAGACAAAGTCAGGGACTTTTGGTCTTTGTGTGTTCAGAGATATTGGGTTAATCACAAAGTGGAGATCAATTTCGGGTAATTTAGAAAATAATTGTTGTTTAAACTATTAAGTAAGTGATTAATATGGGTCAGAAAGCAACAAAAGGGATGGGTTTATTGTCAGACTGCAAAATGAAAATCGGAGAGTTACCGGGACGAGATATCATGGTCCAGCTTGGGCTAAGCCTAGTGGCCACCCAAAATGGCCTCCGACCCAGGGAACTACAGACCAAAAATATCTTCCACACCACCACATCTAACAGCTTCTACTCTCTCGACATTGTCGGGAATGATTCTGCCAAGGTAGCTGAAAGTCTAAGAGAACAGTCTGAAGATATCTGCCCAGCAGCCCCAGGACAGGAACAACAAACATGGCCATTACATGTCACCCTGAAGTTCATGGGAGACCGGACGACAAGTGGTTAAACCAATTCTCACAGTTGCCCACTCAACGAATCATAATTAACCACGTATAAGCAACTGACCTAATGGACAACCCATTGCCCCCCGGACACATTGCCTATGGGGATGGATCATCATCAAAAACCCTGGATGGAGAAAAACACAACGTATATGCCGTGGTGACTCAAAAAGACAACCTCAAGACAGGACGACTCCCCGGCGACTGGTCTGCACAAGCCGCAGAAATAGTGGCACTGACAGAGGCATGTAGACTATTCCTAGAACAAGACGTGACGGTGGAAAGACACAGCCCAATCCCTGCTGAATTCCTAAGAGAAATGCAAAATCATTCCCCAGAAAAAGAGAAACTGCAATGGGAAACAGAAGGAGCCACTCAACACAAGAACGGACTCTATGCAGTAGAAAACAAGCCATGCGTGACACGATCATTGTTTGAAGTAATTGCCAAATTGAGCCATGGGAGGAGCCATGTCTCAACAGGAGGGATGATCAGTACAGTACAACAAACAATGCATGTTCCCAGAGGTCTCCAAACTTACCTCAATTATTTTGCAGAAACTGTCTAAACTGCTGTAGACACAACTCTCAAGGCAATGAACAACCCAAGCATGGAACAAGGCAAACAGGAACATATCCCTTCGAGCTTCTGAACATGGATTTCATCAAACTGAACCAAAGTGCTGGACTCGTCGAACAAACCATTAGAACAGTAAAACTCAGACTCAGAAAAACCATGGAAGATACAGGAAAACCATGGCAAGAATGCCTGAGCCTGGTAGAAACGTACATGAGAATCATTCCAACAGCACAGGGATGCACACCATTTGAGGCAGTGAACGACAGACCCTTCCACTTAACAATGTGGGAAAAAGATCTGGTGGTAGAAGAGAAAAGAGAAACAGATTCCCTCACTAAGTGGTTATGCAAAATGTTCCAAGAAAGAACTGTGATGAATGCAAAATAATCTGCCGACATCTTCTCTGTCTCCCACAGAGGAGGTCCTGTCCCCAGGAGACCTGGTACTCGTCAAGGTGATAAAAAGAAAGTGCTGGTCTTCTCCACGTTGGGACGGACCTCACCGTGTGATTTTGGCCATCATCATCACCGCTCTGTGTTCAACCACATGGAGGGAACGTACCAGAACCTTGGTACATTCCCACTGGAGGAGAATGCCCCACTAGCTGGTTCAGGAAACGATCAGGGACCCCAGATCTGCATCCCATTAACCAAGACACCAATCATCGTTCAAGTACCTTTGCTCAGCCTACAGCTTACTCACTTGGGATTACACAGGACTGACTCCAGTTATTTTTATTGGTACCTACAAGCTCCCAGAGTCTGAATGGTCTGGCCAGACACCTTGGACCAGGTCCTCCTCCATACAGGCTACAAAACCATCACATGGCCCCTTTCCAAAGAAGCTACCACCATGACCGCTAACTTCACCAAGTTAGCCACCACCATCAAAGATGGTAAACATATGCTAGACCTTACGACCAATATCCAACAAAAAGGCTGCATCAACCTATGCCTCCGACCGGACCGACCAGGAAAAGGCCCCCTCTTTACTATCACCATCCGCACTACTAGTCCAGCCATGGTCCCAAAAGTGATTGGTGTGAACCCCTTCGTACAACCATCCGCCACACGCCTACTCAAAATCCGTCCGGCAGGAACACCTAAGCCTGAGTAGATACACCTTATGCTCGCCCATGTCCAAACACAGCAAGAAGGGAGACAAAGTTGGAAACCTTCACGTGGTGTCTCCTGAGAGGCCGCTCGCCGCGGCCTGCGAATTCCAACTAATACCACTCAGAGCTGCCAACAAGGACCGTGGCACCCTACGTTTTTCATCCAGCCGGAGACATTTGACTGCCCCCACCTCCGACTACCCCCCGGATGAAATAATCCGCGTTCCAGTGGCAGCTCTAGCGCTATCTGAGGGCAATCCTCAGGCGCTTGTAGTGCAAAACAAACAAACAAACAAACACAGCAAGAAAACGACTACAACCTGATGATGAGGAACAGTTGGTACAGATACACCGCACTCACAGCCCGCGCCACAACCAATGAGTTGTTATGTCTGTTCCCTCTTGCCTACTGCCGTAGCCCAACCACAACTATGGGCCAACCGACAGAACGAAGAACTCGCCACCCTCACCTACAACTGTATTCTGGGTAATTTGAGAGAATCCTTCCAGCAAAGCTCGACCGCCTACATACCATGGTCGCAGTACCATTAGCAGCTACAGTCAATACCGCAACGTATGTCCAGTGCAAACACCGAACAGACTGTTATCCATCCTGTTTCAACTTCAGCGGACCGGATCCGAAGACCCCTTTAGACCAAGTTCACGTCACCAGGTGTGCACATTCCTTCCCAATCATGGACAGTACTGGACCAAATATGGTGGATCTGCGAATGGCAAGTGTATATGATCATTCCCACCAATACAACTGGGCTCTGTGTCCCTACATCTGCATCCGAACACACGTACGTTCTAACAGCAGACTCGATTCCAACTGTCGACGCCAACCCACATCTACCCACCAGGCGTCAACGACGGAGCTTTGATTTCTTCCCCCATGATTCAGTTTGGGGCTCGGATGTCCCCCTCTAATACAAACAATGGTCAGTCCCCTCCAAAATCATGATGGCGGTGTTCCCCAGGGTAGGAACAGCGAAGAACACCCTACGTCTGGAAACCATTGACTACAGATTCCAGGCCCGACACTAATCAATTACTTGTTTCCCTGCAAATGACTGAAACGTATCTGTCCAAAGTCTTAGGGACAACTGTCAGTTTTGCCTGTATTTAAGACACACTCACTGGTCATTCGACTAGAGTTGAAGTAACATCGCAGTGAACAGGACCCCACTGTAGGAACTCTCACTGTCCACTTTGCAGTCTGGTAATACATATTTTCTATTTAAATTTATCTCACTCTTTCTTAGCCTGCTCCTGAAGTTGTATTTTCAGACCTAACAAACATTTCAGTTTTTTTGCCATAATGTGCGTTTCATGCGCTGAAAATCACGTTTTGGCCAAGTATCATAGTTTTCACTATAACTTAACTTAACCTAACCCTAACCCTAACCCTAACCCTAACCCTAACTCTAACCCTAACCCTAACCCTAACCCTAACCCTAACTTCCATCACTTAGATTGATATCAAATGAAAAACCTACTTAATTTGGACGATTATACACTATATACACAGTAACTATGTGTCACTGACAGTTTGTTTCGCAGCAGGGGAACATTTCAGTTTTTATTGCCTTAATGTGCATTTCATGCGCTGAAAATCACGTTTTGGCCAAGTATCATAGTTTTCACTATAACCTAATTTCTAGCACTTAGAATGATGCAAAATGAAAAACTTACTTGAATTGGACAATTATACACTATATACACAGTAACTATGTGCCTCTGACAGTTTGTTTCGCAGCAGGGGAACATTTCAGTTTTTATTGCCTTAACGTGCGTTTCATGCGCTGAAAATCACGTTTTGGCCAAGTATCATAGTTTTCACTATAACCTAATTTCTAGCACTTAGAATGATGCAAAATGAAAAACTTACTTGAATTGGACAAGTATACACTATATACACAGTAACTATGTGCCTCTGACAGTTTGTTTCGCAGCAGGGGAACATTTCAGTTTTTATTGCCTTAATGTGCATTTCATGCGCTGAAAATCACGTTTTGGCCAAGTATCATAGTTTTCACTATAACTTAATTTCTAGCACTTAGAATGATGCTAAATGCAATACTTACTTGAATTGGATGATTTTACACTATAGACACAGTAACTATGTGCCTCTGGCAGTTTGTTTCGCAGCAGGGGAACATTTCAGTTTTTTTTTGCCTTAACGTGCATTTCATGCGCTGAAAATCACGTTTTGGCCAAGTATCATAGTTTTCACTATAACTTAATTTCTAGCACTTAGAATGATGCTAAATGCAATACTTACTTGAATAGGATGATTTTACACTATAGACACAGTAACTATGTGCCTCTGGCAGTTTGTTTCGCAGCAGGGGAACATTTCAGTTTTTATTGCCTTAACGTGCGTTTCATGCGCTGAAAATCACGTTTTGGCCAAGTATCATAATTTTCACTATAACTTAATTTCTATCACTTAGAATGATGCCAAATGAAAAACTTACTTGAATTGGACAATAATACACTATATACACAGTAACTATGTGTCTCTGACAGTTTGTTTCGCAGCAGGGGAACATTTCAGTTTTTATTGCCTTAACGTGCGTTTCATGCGCTGAAAATCACGTTTTGGCCAAGTATCATAGTTTTCACTATAACTTAATTTCTATCACTAAGAATGATGCTAAATGCAAAATTTACTTGAATTGGACGATTTTGCAATATATACACAGTAACTATGTGCCTCTGACAGTTTGTTTCGCAGCAGGGGAACATTTCAGTTTTTATTGCCTTAATGTGCATTTCATGCGCTGAAAATCACGTTTTGGCCAAGTATCATAGTTTTCACTATAACCTAATTTCTAGCACTTAGAATGATGCAAAATGAAAAACTTACTTGAATTGGACAATTATACACTATATACACAGTAACTATGTGCCTCTGACAGTTTGTTTCGCAGCAGGGGAACATTTCAGTTTTTATTGCCTTAACGTGCGTTTCATGCGCTGAAAATCACGTTTTGGCCAAGTATCATAGTTTTCTCTATAACCTAATTTCTAGCACTTAGAATGATGCAAAATGAAAAACTTACTTGAATTGGACAATTATACACTATATACACAGTAACTATGTGCCTCTGACAGTTTGTTTCGCAGCAGGGGAACATTTCAGTTTTTATTGCCTTAATGTGCATTTCATGCGCTGAAAATCACGTTTTGGCCAAGTATCATAGTTTTCACTATAACTTAATTTCTAGCACTTAGAATGATGCTAAATGCAATACTTACTTGAATTGGATGATTTTACACTATAGACACAGTAACTATGTGCCTCTGGCAGTTTGTTTCGCAGCAGGGGAACATTTCAGTTTTTTTTTGCCTTAACGTGCATTTCATGCGCTGAAAATCACGTTTTGGCCAAGTATCATAGTTTTCACTATAACTTAATTTCTAGCACTTAGAATTATGCTAAATGCAATACTTACTTGAATTGGATGATTTTACATTATACACACAGTAACTATGTGCCTCTGGCAGTTTGTTTCGCAGCAGGGGAACATTTCAGTTTTTATTGCCTTAACGTGCGTTTCATGCGCTGAAAATCACGTTTTGGCCAAGTATCATAATTTTCACTATAACTTAATTTCTATCACTTAGAATGATGCCAAATGAAAAACTTACTTGAATTGGACAATAATACACTATATACACAGTAACTATGTGTCTCTGACAGTTTGTTTCGCAGCAGGGGAACATTTCAGTTTTTATTGCCTTAACGTGCGTTTCATGCGCTGAAAATCACGTTTTGGCCAAGTATCATAGTTTTCACTATAACTTAATTTCTATCACTAAGAATGATGCTAAATGCAAAATTTACTTGAATTGGACGATTTTACAATATATACACAGTAACTATGTGCCTCTGACAGTTTGTTTCGCAGCAGGGGAACATTTCAGTTTTTATTGCCTTAACGTGCGTTTCATGCGCTGAAAATCATGTTTTGGCCGAGTATGATAGTTTTCACTATAACTTAATTTCTATCACTTAGAATGATGCTAAATGCAAAACTTACTTGAATTAGGCGATTTTACACTATATACACAGTAACTATGTGCCTCTGACAGTTTGTTTCGCAGCAGGGGAACATTTCAGTTTTTATTGCCTTAACGTGCGTTTCATGCGCTGAAAATGACGTTTTGGCCAAGTATCATAGTTTTCACTATAACTTAATTTCTAGCACTTAGAATGATGCCAAATGCAAAACTTACTTGAATTGGATGATTTTACACTATATATACAGTAACTATGTGCCTCTGGCAGTTTGTTTCGCAGCAGGGGAACATTTCAGTTTTTATTGCCTTAACGTGCGTATCATGCGCTGAAAATCACGTTTTGGCCAAGTGTCATAATTTTCACTATAACTTAATTTCTATCACTTAGAATGATGCTAAATGCAAAACTTACTTGAATTGGAGGATTTTACACTATATACACAGTAACTATGTGCCTCTGGCAGTTTGTTTCGCAGCAGGGGAACATTTCAGTTTTTATTGCCTTAACGTGCGTTTCATGCGCTGAAAATCACGTTTTGGCCAAGTATCATAATTTTCACTATAACTTAATTTCTATCACTTAGAATGATGCTAAATGCAAAAGTTACTTGAATTGGACGATTTTACACTATATACACAGTAACTATGTGCCTCTGACAGTTTGTTTCGCAGCAGGGGAACATTTAAGTTTTTATTGCCTTAACGTGCGTTTCATGCGCTGAAAATCACGTTTTGGCCAAGTGTCATAATTTTCACTATAACTTAATTTCTGTCACTTAGAATGATTCCAAATGAAAAACTTGCTTGAATTGGACGATTTTACACTATATACACAGTAACTATGTGTCTCCGACAGTTTGTTTCGCAGCAGGGGAACATTTCAGTTTTTATTGCCTTAACGTGCGTTTCATGCGCTGAAAATCACGTTTTGGCCAAGTATCATAGTTTTCACTATAACTTAATTTCTATCACTTTGAATGATGCTAAATGCAAAAGTTACTTGGATTGGACGATTTTACACTATATATACAGTAACTATGTGCCTCTGGCAGTTTGTTTCGCAGCAGGGGAACATTTCAGTTTTTATTGCCTTAACGTGCGTATCATGCGCTGAAAATCACGTTTTGGCCAAGTGTCATAATTTTCACTATAACTTAATTTCTATCACTTAGAATGATGCTAAATGCAAAACTTACTTGAATTGGAGGATTTTACACTATATACACAGTAACTATGTGCCTCTGGCAGTTTGTTTCGCAGCAGGGGAACATTTCAGTTTTTTTTGCCTTAACGTGCGTTTCATGCGCTGAAAATCACGTTTTGGCCAAGTATCATAATTTTCACTATAACTTAATTTCTATCACTTAGAATGATGCTAAATGCAAAAGTTACTTGAATTGGACGATTTTACACTATATACACAGTAACTATGTGCCTCTGACAGTTTGTTTCGCAGCAGGGGAACATTTAAGTTTTTATTGCCTTAACGTGCGTTTCATGCGCTGAAAATCACGTTTTGGCCAAGTGTCATAATTTTCACTATAACTTAATTTCTATCACTTTGAATGATCCTAAAAGCAAAAGTTACTTGGATTGGACGATTTTACACTATATACACAGTAACTATGTGCCTCTGACAGTTTGTGTCGCAGCAGGGGAACATTTCAGTTTTTATTGCCTTAACGTGCGTTTCATGTGCTGAAAATCACGTTTTGGCCAAGTATCACAATTTTCACTATAACTTAATTTCTATCACTTAGAATGATGCTAAATGCAAAAGTTACTTGGATTGGACGATTTTACACTATATACACAGTAACTATGTGCCTCTGACAGTTTGTTTCGCAGCAGGCGAATATTTCAGTTTTTATTGCCTTAACGTGCGTTTCATGTGCTGAAAATCACGTTTTGGCCAAGTATCACAATTTTCACCATAACTTAAATTCTATCACTTAGAATGATGCTAAATGAAAAACTTACTTGAATTGGACGATTTTACACTATATACACAGTAACTATGTGTCTGTGACAGTTTGTTTCGCAGCAGGGGAACATTTCAGTTTTTATTGCCTTAACGTGCGTTTCATGCGCTGAAAATCACGTTTTGGGCTAGTATCATAATTTTCACCAGAACTTAATTTCTATCACTTAGAATGATGCTAAATGAAAAACTTACTTGAATTGGACGATAATACACTATATACACAGTAACTATGTGCCTCTGACAGTTTGTGTCGCAGCAGGGGAACATTTCAGTTTTTATTGCCTTAACGTGCGTTTCATGTGCTGAAAATCACGTTTTGTCCAAGTATCACAATTTTCACTATAACTTAATTTCTATCACTTAGAATGATGCTAAATGAAAAACTTAGTTGAATTGGACGATAATACACTATATACACAGTAACTATGTGTCTCTGACAGTTTGTTTCGCAGCAGGGGAACCTTTCAGTTTTTATTGCCTTAACGTGCGTTTCATGCGCTGAAAATCACGTTTTGGGCTAGTATCATAATTTTCACTATAACTTAATTTCTATCACTTAGAATGATGCTAAATGCAAAACTTACTTGAATTGGACGATTTTACACTATATACACAGTAACTATGTGTCTCTGACAGTTTGTTTCTAAGCAGGGGAACATTTCAGTTTTATTGCCTTAACGTGCGTTTCATGCGCTGAATATCACATTTTGGCCAAGTATCATAGTTTTCACTATAACTTAATTTCTATCACTTAGAATGATGCCTAATGAAAAACTCACTTGAATTGGACGATAATACACTATATACACAGTAACTATGTGTCTCTGACAGTTTGTTTCGAAGCAGGGGAACATTTCAGTTTTTATTGCCTTAACGTGCGTTTCATGTGCTGAAAATAACGTTTTGGGCAAGTATCACAATTTTCACTATAACTTAATTTCTATCACTTAGAATGATGCTAAATGCAAAACTTACTTGAATTGGAAGATTTTACACTATAAACACAGTAACTATGTGTCTCTGACAGTTTGTTTCGCAGCCGGGGAATATTTCAGTTTTTATTGCCTTAACGTGCGTTTCATGTGCTGAAAATCACGTTTTGGCCAAGTATCACAATTTTCACTATAACTTAATTTCTATCACTTAAAATGATGTTAAATGAAAAACTTACTTGAATTGGACGATAATACACTATATACACAGTAACTATGTGTCTCTGACAGTTTGTTTGGCAGCAGGGGAACATTTCAGTTTTTATTGCCTGAATGTGCTTTTCATGCGCTGAAAATCATGTTTAGGCCAAGTATCATAGTTTTCATTATAACTTAATATCTAGCCATTAGAATGATGCCAAATTAAAAACTTATTAAATTATAAAATTTGATGATATTACACTATATATAGAGAGACATTTGTGTCTCTGACAGTTTTACACAGTTTTACAAGTTATGACTCCAGACTCTTAATTTACAATTCTGCCTTTATGGATACATTGCATCACCACCCCCTGAGTGGATCACTTACCTCTCACTGTCTTTCACTTACCTTCATTCAGCATGTAGGTGTCAGATCACCTTGTACCTGATGACTATTCATATTACCTCACCCGAAGTTATTACACAGAAGGGATTGTGTTGTGTTACCCCAAGTTTAGAGTCCCAACGGATGTGGGAAACTTACAGCGTCTGTCTGCCAGAGAGCAGCAGCTGGAACCGATTGTGACCAGGGTGGCATGGGTCCCTGATCATGTCCCTGGCTCTGCTGAGGTAACGAGGGCTGGCAATGTCTTCCAGTGAGAGCAGAGTAGCCGACGATCTTCTGCGTAGTGGTGATATCTTTCTAAATAGCCTTTTTGTCTGCTGCCATTCTTTCCGCGTACCACCAAATGTGCTTTTTATGCGCTGATAAGCACATTTTGGTCGAATATGAAAGTTTCCAAGTGTGCACTTGACCCTGGATAACCTGGAGAGTGACAGTTACTCCTGAAGTTGAACCTTTTTTTCATCCCACAATTCAAGGAAACAATTGCAAACCCTGTTAGCCAGCCTTTCTTATATTTCGCGAGGCGAACAAACAATTGCAAGGCCAACTAGTTAGTCTTTCTTACATTCCACGATCTTTTAATTCAATTGTAAAACCAGTTTGGCTAGTCTACCTTGCATTCTACGATCTTATCAAACAAAGGTAAAACCAGTATGACACATGGTAAGACAAGAATAAACAATTATTAAGCCAGTTAGCCAGTCCATCCCACAATTCCCTCCTTTTGTGGGCACAAGGCACGAAGTCATCCCCCTTGCTCTCCAATACGGCAGCCGCCGCACGGAGACGTCCTGAATGGTCTCTCCAACAACAACCATCTGTAAACATGATGCAACCAAATGTAAGCGGTTTAGTATTGAGATCAGGCCGAACGTACCTTTGGTGATTAACCCTCATAGCACATTCATGTGGTCCTAGCTGAATGTTATCCGCCATATTGATACCTGTGTGAACGTAATTGATGTTTGGAGCTGTGAGAATACGTAAAAGTCTAGACTGTCGAAGCGATGATAAGGTAAATGCTGATGAAGCCACATACGCCGATACCCCATGATCAGTCAGAACATATATGGGATGTCCCATCACTGTATGAGCTGTTTTAAGAAGCACTTTAGCGAGCCCTGCTGCATAACGAGTACACTCTGGTTGACGAAGCTCAACACCATCTAGTGTTACGCTACAATACATCAATACCCGCCTAGTCGTCGAAACCTTCTGAAATAAAACAGCATTTACTGTAGTCGCCGAGTTAGACACATCAAGATGAAAAGGTTTGTCAAAATCAGGGTTGGCCAGGGCAGCCGCAGAGGCCAGTTCTTGAACCAGAGACACAAAGGTTTCATCTGCTTCTTACGTCCAATCAAGTTGTGCTCTAAGATTCTTAACACCTTTGTCTTTTACCAGAACGCGAAGTGTATGTGTCTTGTCCACATAACATGGTATATAGGTCCTACTGTAGCCACAGAGACCCAGAAATTACAACATGTCTTTGACGGTTTGGGGCCTGGAATGAGACAAAATGGTTTTTCGATGTTCAGGTGACATGGACAGTCCTTTGGCTGACACAACACGGCCTAGAAAAGTTACTTCTCTTCGACAACACCGAAGCTTCTTCTTTGACACTTTGAAACCAATATTATGAAGTTTTAGCAGGACCATCCTAGTGACCGCCAGACAGATTTCAGAAGTGGTTGTCGCAATGCAAAGGTCATCCACATACTGTAAAAGAACAGAGTTTTTAGGTAACGTTAGGTCTTGTAACAGGTCCTTCAGACACTGATTAAAAATACCAGGTGAGTTTTTAAACCCTTGTGGCAGGCGCTGATACTGCATGTGGACACCACGATAGGTGAACGCAAAGTACTGTCTGGCTGAAGGATGCAAAGGTACACAGAAAAAGGCGTTAGCTAGATCAATACAAGTAAACCATTGATACACTGGACTGAGCGAAGTCAACATTCTATGGGGGTCGGGTACTGGTAGGATCGGAGTCAGCGTCGCGTCGTTCACAGGTCTAAGGTCATGTGCCATACGGTAACTCTGTCCATCTGCCTTAAGTACTGGTCTCAATGCCGTGTTCCATCGTGAGTTAGAAAGTTCTATCACACCTGCGTCCCACAGTCCACCTAGAGTGTCTTCCATACCTTTGTCCGCATCTGGAGTCCATCTATATTGTGGCCTGTGGATGATGGCACTCTCATCTATTTTTAACATTACAGGTGGAATTTTAACACAATGTCCTACATCAAATGGTCCTGATGACCACAATGTGTCCGGAATAGTTTTCAGTAACTCCTCTGTCTGGTGGTGATCAGTCAATTCCCTACCATGTTCTCGAGTCAAGATTTGTTCCTCCAAAATGGAGGAGTTTATCAATGGGGCATGTGGGTCAATCTGATAAGAGTCATGCAATTTGGAATAAGTCAGCCCTGGTAGGTCAGTGGACTGCCAGTCAGTGACTTTAAGAAGTTTCTTGACCATGGGACCGAGTTGACGAGCTTCGTGACCATAAGACAGAGCCAAAGAAATGTGGGGGTCGGCTGTATCCGACATTTTGTACCACACTTTTTGCGATTCGTCCAAATCAACATATGAAGCTACGCCTTCTGGACCCACAAATATTTTGGTGGATTTCAATTGCCAGGGTGTTCCAAGAACCTTCTGAAAACGGTCTCGATAGACTAAGTCATCTTCTGTGTCATAAAACAAAGTACAATGAAAGTCATCCTTGGGCGGATGGTAAGGCCGGAGTGAATCAATGAATGATTTCCACTGGTGATAAACAAACAACAGTCCCCCAGTGGCCGGAGTTTCAGGCTCAAGACATGACCAATAGATTGTTGCTACCTCGGTGTCTTGTTGCAAGGGACACATCAACCATTGTCCACATGTTCGTACTGGTTGCGAACACGGAATCTTTGCACCATTTGGTAAAGTCACTGTGAGGCCATCCGGCCCACATAAGATGGTAGCTCCAATAGACATCAACAAGTCTCTTCCCATTAAATTCACAGGTGTTTGGGGTGAATGGACGTAGGAATGAAATAGAGTCTGTTTTAGGTGGGGTATTTCCGTTTGCAGCGGTCTGGTAATAGGCAGAGCTTGAGGAGATCCCGAGAAGCCGACCAAAGTTATGGTTGAAGAGGAGAGACAACCGGCTGTGAGCGGCATGTTCAAAGATGAGTATGTTGCTCCCGTGTCCACCAAAGCTGATGTTTGGACGCCGTTGATTCTCATATGAAGCATTGGGTCTGCCGTTCCCCTGCTTACCGAGCCTCTCGGGCACCCCTATTCGGAGTGTGGAGGATCCCATGGACTGTGAGGATCATCTCCACCCTGGTAATATTGTCCAGTTGACTGAGCTGGCTGCTGTGACCGCCATGGTCTGCCAGTGCCTCTTGCTCCTCCGCGCGTGGGCCGCTGTTGATGTGGTGGCCCCCCCTGTTGTGTTGGGGGTTGCCGCGGGTACTGTCGCTGACTGGGACACTCATGTCTCCAGTGTCCAGGACGGCCACATGTAAAACAGTTGTCTTGTTGGCCCGGTCTCGAGTACCCTTTTCCCCGGCCACCAGAGAAACCACCCCTGCGACCACCGTATCCATCATGGAACTGACCACCATCTCGAGCCCGACCATGGCCCTGGAACATCTGGGCAGATTGGTTTGTCTTTTCCTGTTTAGATTTTTTGGATTCACTATAAAATTTGGAAAGTTGTAATTTTACCAGAGCAGAATTCATATTTAGCGACTCGGCTTTTTCTTTTACCTTCTCGTTATCATACATCTTACAATGGTGAGACAGGTGACGTTTAAACCTTGGTTCATCACCAGTCAACAAGTCAGGGTCCTTTTTCAACTCCTTTTTCACAGGTTCTGGAAGACCCTCGACAACAGCTGTTCGGAATAAGAGGATATTATCTAATCTGCCCGATGGGTGTCGGCCGGTACTATCTATCCAGGCATTAATGCACTTTTCATAGTGTACCGGACCTCCCACTCCATCGATGTATGGAAACACGGTTGGAGCCATGTCATGGGATCTTGGGAAGGTATTTTTAATTGCCGTAAATAAGGCGCCCGATACCTGGGACAATGGGGTTTCGTGTGGGTACCTGATAGTTTCTGCTTCCTCCTCTATCATTTGTAATTGATGATGAGAGCAGGAAGCTGATATGGCCTGTCTCATGTCACCAAGCGCACAATTCTGTCCGCTCATTAGGGCCAAAAACTTCATCAGCCATGTACTTCCTCCATTTGCCATTGGAGGGAGTTGGTCAGCCAATGTAGCCACATCTCTAAGACCAAGAGGTTCAAATATCATTTCTGCTCCCTGAGGGCGGAGGGGATACATACCTCCAGATGTAGCTTGTACCCGCTTTGCGCTGGGCTTTGGTTTTGGCGCGGCAGTCTTGTCTGTTGTCTCTTTTGCCCCATTGTTACGTGGGCGAAGGGCGTAATGAGATCCCAAATCTGGTAGAGCCTGTTTATACATGTCCACACTCTCATTCTCCTGTTCACCTGCAATGTCTGAATCATTATCTGAGTTATAGTCTGATTGTCGATTCGCGTCCTCAAACAGTATAAGATTGTCAGTCAAGTCATCTTTTCCTTTTTTCCTACCTTTCTTTATTTCATTTTTCTGTCGAGTCCCTTTGGTCATTTCTTTTTCATCATTGTCCTCTCGGTCAGTCAAGTCAACTCAGGATCGTTCTGTCCTATCTTTCGCGTGTTCGAGATTACATGCTTTTCCTATGAGGCCTTTTGCCTCGGAGGACATAGCTTCCTCCTCATTCTCAACGTCAAGGATCAATCGTCCACCTAAAGTCACTATTGGTGCTTGTATGGGTATACCGTGAGGTTTTAATGGAGCTTTATTATTCAGTGGAGGCGCTGAAGGTACAAGAGTCAAAGTTGGTTCGATCTAGGTGGGGGCCCTCACCGCAGCCAAAGCTATTGACGCAATTACCAGGTTGTGTATTGCCTATCTATGCTGTTCCAACTCCTCCTCCTTTCTCAGTATCGACCCCCGCCTCCACCTCCACACCTCCTCTTTTCTCCTTCGGAGTTCCACCTCCTTAGCTGTGGCGTCATGCTCTACTTTCCGCAAAGCAATGGACAAGTTATTCATATTCCATTCATGCTTTTGACCTACAAAATGTACATTTTCTTTTAAAGTACTAAATTGTTTCACCAACTCGCGTCTTATTTTTGGTTGTTTTTTTAACTTGAACACCACTCAGAACCTGTGCTTCCACATCTGCATACAAAATTGTCAATTCATTCCATTCTCCACATTCTCCCGCACTCTCACATCCTTCCATTTTCACCAATTCAATCTAGATCAAGTCTCCGGATAAATTTGGAATTTTAGTATGTTCAATTCTAGGAATTATTGTTACTTTTTTTTTTTTTTTTTTTTTTTTAGAATCAATTCTAGGAATCAAACATCTGTGGACCCAGTCGTTTCCCTGCTGAAGACTTTAAAATAACTCCTGCATACAACTCTTTCCGGAATCTCTTGTTCCTTTGTTTCATACGACCGTTTTCTCTATCTCAAAACGACCGTTCTGGGATCGTCATCAATTCCGACTCTAGGTATATTACAACCTTTTCGGAATCTCCTATTCCCGATATCCCCTTTCTATAGTCACTTCTCCATAATTTAAAAATCCAATAGCAGAATTTTAACGTTTCAGTAATAGGTATTCTGCTTACCTTTCAGTTGATCAGGCGCCTGTCGGAGAAGTCCCAAGAGAAAGGTCTCACGCTCGCCGGCGCTCCCTCACGTTCGCTGACGTGGTTAACTTTTCCTTATTCCCACGTTCGCTGACGTGTTTTAACTTTTCCTTATTCCCACGTTCGCTGACGTGTTTAACTTTTCCTTATTCCCACGTTCGCTGACGTGTTTCGATAACCGCGACTCCACGTTCGCCGACGTGTTTTAGAGTCCGCGGCTGGCCTTAACCCATATGTCTACGCAGTCTCCTCCCTGGTTCACGGACGGAGTTATCGGCCTTAACCCCTATCTGTCTACGCAACCGACTCACGGACTGGGTCACCAAAACTGTTAGACTATAAATATTTTACCTGACTCCAATTCCTTAACTCTGTAGTCTCCAGTCTAACAATGGAGCGTGTTCAGCATCGGAGGAGACAAACCAGGGTTGAGCGAGTTTATCCACAGATGATTTATTCCATTCAAATTGATTCATACAGAGCTCCGGGTCTCCCTCCCATAGAATAAGCCCGCTGAGTGTTTATGTCCCAAAGCGGAGGATGGAAAAGACATTGTCAAAACCCGCGTTTGCCCAGTTATAGTCCAACAAAAATGCATATTCATTCGCTGATTAATAATGAGATGTGGGCTGGTCCAGGGCTGCTGTGAGGGGGGGTTTCTCTGGGCTCCACATCTTCCAGCCTTGAATCCACATCATCCAGACCTCTGTCTCCGCTGGTCCTATAAAGTCCCGACCCTCCGCCCTGCTCTTTGTTCCTCTGCCCTTTGAAGTCCTCCATCTGGTCTCTTATCAGTGTGGATCCCACCTTGAAATAAGAATCTCAGGAAGAGCCTTTTGTTAACATTATAGTTGAGGAGTCTCAGACCCATCCTTCTGTTCATATTGTATTTGAGTTGGGAACCAGTGGCGACTCTAAAACAAGACCGCCACAACAAAAGGAATGAGTAAAATGTGATATCAAAATGAAACAGCTATACTAAAAAGAATGAGTAAAATATGATATCAAAATGAAACAGCTATACTCAAAAGAATGAGTAAAATATGATATCAAAATGAAACAGCTATACTAAAAAGAATGAGTAAAATATGTCATATTCTTCACCACTCAACGAATCCTAATTAACCACGTATATGCAAATGACCTAATGGACAACCCATTGCCCCCCGGACACATTGCCTATGGGGATGGATCATCATCAAAAACCCTGGATGGAGAAAAACACAACGTATATGCCGTGGTGACTCAAAAAGACAACCTCAAGACAGGACGACTCCCCGGCGACTGGTCTGCACAAGCCGCAGAAATAGTGGCACTGACAGAGGCATGTAGACTATTCCTAGAACAAGACGTGACGGTGGAAAGACACAGCCCAATCCCTGCTGAATTCCTAAGAGAAATGCAAAATCATGCCCCAGAAAAAGAGAAACTGCAATGGGAAACAAAAGGAGCCACTCAACACAAGAACGGACTCTATGCAGTAGAAAACAAGCCATGCGTCCCACGATCATTGTTTGAAGTAATTGCCAAATTGAGCCATGGGAGGAGCCATGTCTCAACAGAAGGGATGATCAGTACAGTACAACAAACAATGCATGTTCCCAGAGGTCTCCAAACTTACTTCAATTTTTTTGCAGAAACTGTCTAAACTGCTGTAGACACAACTCTCAAGGCAATGAACGACCCAAGCATGGAACAAGGCAAACAGGAACATATCCCTTCGAGCTTCTGAACATGAATTTCATCAAACTGAACCAAAGTGCTGGACTCGTCGAACAAACCATTAGAACAGTAAAACTCAGACTCAGAAAAACCATGGAAGATACAGGAAAACGATGGCAAGAATGCCTGAGCCTGGTAGAAACGTACATGAGAATCATTCCAACAGCACAGAGATGCACACCATTTGAGGCAGTGAAAGACAGACCCTTCCACTGAACAATGTGGGAAAAAGATCTGGTGGTAGAAGAGAAAAGAGAAACAGAATCCCTCACTAAGTGGTTATGCAAAATGTTCCAAGAAAGAACTGTGATGAATGCAAAATAATCTGCCGACATCTTCTTTGTCTCCCACAGAGGAGGTCCTGTCCCCAGGAGACCTGGTACTCGTCAAGGTGATAAAAAGAAAGTGCTGGTCTTCTCCACGTTGGGACAGACCTCACCGTGTGATTTTGGCCATCATCATCACCGCTCTGTGTTCAACCACATGGGGGGAACGTACCAGAACCTTGGTACACTCCCACTGGAGGAGAATGCCCCACTAGCTTGTTCAGGAAACGATCAGGGGCCCCCAGATCTGCATCCCATCAACCAAGACACCAATCGTTGTTCAAGTCCCTTTGCTCAGCCTACAGCTTACTCACTTGGGATTACACAGGACTGACTCCAGTTATTTTTATTGGTACCTACAAGCTCCCAGAGTCTGAGTGGTCTGGCCAGACACCTTGGACCAGGTCCTCCTCCATACAGGCTACAAAACCATCACATGGCCCCTTTCCAAAGAAGCTACCACCATGACCGCTAACTTCACCAAGTTAGCCACCACCATCAAAGATGGTAAACATATGCTAGACCTTACGACCAATATCCAACAAAAAGGCTGCATCAACCTATGCCTCTGACCGGACCGACCAGGAAAAGGCCCCCTCTTTACTATCACCATCCGCACTACTAGTCCAGCCATGGTCCCCAAAGTGATTGGTGTGAACCCCTTCGTACAACCATCCGCCACACGCCTACTCAAAATCCGTCCGGCAGGAACACCTAAGCCTGAGTAGATACACCTTATTCTCGCCCATGTCCAAACACAGGAAGAAAACGACTACAACCCGATGATGAGGAACAGTTGGTACAGATACACCGCACTCACAGCCCGCGCCACAACCAATGAGTTGTTATGTCTGTTCCCTCTTGCCTACTGCCGTAGCACAACCACAGCTATGGTCCAACCGACAGAACGAAGAACTCGCCAACCTCACCTACAACTGTATCCTGGGTAATCTGAGAGAATCCTTCCAGCAAAGCTCGACCGCCTACATACCATGGTCGCAGTACCATTAGCAGCTACAGTCAATACCGCAACGTATGTCCAGTGCAACAACCGAACAGACTGTTATCCATCCTGTTTCAACTTCAGCGGACCGGATCCGAAGACCCCTTTGGACCAAGTTCACGTCACCAGGTGCGCCGAGATCAGACACATTCCTTCCCAATCATGGACAGTACTGGACCAAATATGGTGGCTCTGCGAATGGCAAGTGTATATGATCATCCCCACCAATACAACTGGGCTCTGTGTCCCTACATCTGCATCCGACCACACGTACGTTCTAACAGCAGACTCGATTCCAACTGTCGACGCCAACCCACATCTACCCACCAGGCGTCAACGACGGAGCTTTGATTTCTTCCCCCATGATTCAGTTTGGGGCTCGGATGTCCCCCTCTAATACAAACACCGGTCAGTCTCCTCCAAAATCATGATGGCGGTATTCCCCAGGGTAGGAACAGCGAAGAACACCCTACGTCTGGAAACCATTGACTACAGATTCCAGGCCCGACACTAATCAATTACTTGTTGCCCTGCAAATGACTGAAACGTATCTGTCCAAAGTCTTAGGGACAACTGTCAGTTTTGCCTGTATTTAAGACACACTCACTGGTCATTCGACTAGAGTTGCAGTAACATCGCAGTGAACAGGAGCCCACTGTAGGAACTCTCTGTCCACTTTGCAGTCTGGTCATACATATTTTCTATTTAAATTTATCTCACTCTTTCTTAGCCTGCTCCTGAAGTTGTATTTTCAGACCTAACAAACATTTCAGTTTTTTTGCCCTAATGTGCGTTTCATGCGCTGAAAATCATGTTTTGGCCAAGTATCATAGTTTTCACTATAACTTAACCTAACCCTAACCCTAACCCTAACCCTAACTTTCATCACTTAGAATGATATCAAATGAAAAACCTACTTAATTTGGACGATTATACACTATATACACAGTAACTATGTGTCACTGACAGTTTGTTTCGCAGCGGGGGAACATTTCAGTTTTTATTGCCTTAATGTGCATTTCATGCGCTGAAAATCACGTTTTGGCCAAGTATCATAGTTTTCACTATAACCTAATTTCTAGCACTTAGAATGATGCAAAATGAAAAACTTACTTGAATTGGACAATTATACACTATATACACAGTAACTATGTGCCTCTGAGTGTTTGTTTCGCAGCAGGGGAACATTTCAGTTTTTATTGCCTTAACGTGCGTTTCATGCGCTGAAAATCACGTTTTGGCCAAGTATCATAGTTTTCACTATAACTTAATTTCTAGCACTTAGAATGATGCTAAATGCAATACTTACTTGAATTGGATGATTTTACACTTTAGACACAGTAACTATGTGCCTCTGACAGTTTGTTTCGCAGCAGGGGAACATTTCAGTTTTTATTGCCTTAACGTGCGTTTCATGCGCTGAAAATCACGTTTTGGCCAAGTATCATAGTTTTCACTATAACTTAATTTCTAGCACTTACAATGATGCTAAATGCAATACTTACTTGAATTGGATGATTTTACACTATAGACACAGTAACTATGTGCCTCTGGCAGTTTGTTTCGCAGCAGGGGAACATTTCAGTTTTTATTGCCTTAACGTGCGTTTCATGCGCTGAAAATCACGTTTTGGCCAAGTATCATAATTTTCACTATAACTTAATTTCTAGCACTTAGAATGATGCCAAATGAAAAACTTACTTGAATTGGACAATAATACACTATATACACAGTAACTATGTGTCTCTGACAGTTTGTTTCGCAGCAGGGGAACATTTCAGTTTTTATTGCCTTAACGTGCGTTTCATGCGCTGAAAATCACGTTTTGGCCAAGTATCATAGTTTTCACTATAACTTAATTTCTATCACTTAGAATGATGCTAAATGCAAAACTTACTTGAATTGGACTATTTTACACTATATACACAGTAACTATGTGTCTCTGACAGTTTGTTTCGCAGCAGGGGGACATTTCAGTTTTTATTGCTAACGTGCGTTTCATGCGCTGAAAATCATGTTTTGGCCGAGTATGATAGTTTTCACTATAACTTAATTTCTATCACTTAGAATGATGCTAAATGAAAAACTTACTTGAATTGGACGATAATACACTATATACACAGTAACTATATGTCTTTGACAGTTTGTTTCGCAGCAGGGGAATATTTCAGTTTTTATTGCCTTAACGTGCGTTTCATGCGCTGAAAATCACGTTTTGGCCAAGTATCATCAATTTCACTATAACTTAATTTATATCACTTAGAATGATGCCAAATGAAAAACTTACTTGAATTGGACAATTATACACTATATACACAGTAACTATGTGTCTCTGACAGTTTGTTTCGCAGCAGGGGAACATTTCAGTTTTTATTGGCTTAACGTGCGTTTCATGCGCTGAAAATCACGTTTTGGCCAAGTATCATAGTTTTCATTATAACTTAATATCTAGCCATTAGAATGATGCCAAATGAAAAACTTATTAAATTATAAAATTTGATGATATTACACTATGTCATTTGTGTCTCTGACATTTTTACACAGTTTTACAAGTTATGACTCCAGACTCTTAATTTACAATTCTGCCTTTATGGATACATTGCATCACCACCCCTTGAGTGGATCTCTTACCTCTCACTGTCTTTCACTTACCTTCATTCAGCATGTAGGTGTCAGATCACCTTGTACCTAATGTCTATTCATATTACCTCACCCGAAGTTATTACACAGAAGGGATTGTGTTGTGTTACCCCAAGTTTAGAGTCCCAACGGATGTGGGAAACTTACAGCGTCTGTCTGCCAGAGAGCAGCAGCTGGAACCGATTGTGACCAGGGTGGCATGGGTCCCTGATCATGTCCCTGGCTCTGCTGAGGTAACGAGGGCTGGCAATGTCTTCCAGTGAGGGCAGAGTAGCCGACGTTCTTCTGCGTAGTGGTGATACCTTTCTAAATAGCCAGGCAGCCCTGGAAAATCACCAGGGCCATAGCGGCTACCCAGCCTGACTGATGCGCTGACACAGGCCCGGAACCTGCCTTCAATGTTTTTCAAATGCAGGGCGTTCCTTGCCGCTCCCACTCAAGGGAACTGAGCCATTAGGATTTTGGATGAGACTGACCAGTATTTGTGTTTGAGGGACACATCCGAGCCACACACTGGATCATGGTCGTGAGCTCCGTCAATAATGTGCCCAAATGGAGGTCATTGATTCGGGAATAACAGAACTTCTGAAGATCCCTAGATGATTATTTTTATACATAATAATCAAAAATACATCCCCATCGTCAATGGATACAATTTTTCGGGTAAATTCACCAACCAGAACAGACTGGGCCTGGTTCTAATACAACCACTATTTTAATCGCAGAATGCCTGTTTTGGACACTGTTTATGGTGGGAAAATAGCTCCAGAACCATCCTGGATCATTATTTTTACACAGAATAGTGAAAATACATCCATCTACACATTCAACACTAATTATGGGTAGAAGCACCAACCAGAACCGACTGGGCCTGGTTCTAATACGACCTCTTTTTTAATCGCAAAATGCCTGTTTTGGACAATGTTTATGGTGGGAAACATTATTTTTATAGAAAATAGTGAAACTACATCCACCCACTCAATCAACACAAATTCTGGGTAAATACACCAACCAGAACCGATTGGGCCTTGTTCTAATACAACCACTATTTTTATCGCAAAATGTTTTGGACACTATTGACGGTGTGAAATATTCCCAGAACATCCCTGCATCTTTAATTTTACACATAATAGTGAAAATGCATCCATCCACACAATTGACACTAAATCTGGGTAAAAGCGGCAACCAGAACCGACTGGGCCCGGTTCTAATTCAACCACCGTGCAAAATAAAGATCCATTGGAGGTTTTTGATTCTTGTGTAAAAAAAGCCCCAAAACATCCCTACATGATTATTTTTAAACAGAATAGTAAAATATACATCCCCATCCTCTTTGGACACAAGTTTCGGATATAAACAGCAACCAGAACCGAGACTAACCAGTTATAATGCAACTATCCATCGTTCCTGCCTGCCTAAAATCTGCCACCATCATTCCTGTCCCCAAAAAGGCCAACCATCTGCAGCTTGAACGATTACAGGCCTGTTGCTCTCACGCCTGTGATCATGAAGTGCTTTGAAAAGTTGGTGGCCCGACACATCAGAAGGACAATCCCCCCCTCAGTTGACCCTCACCAGTTTGCTTATAGAGAAAACAGGTCCACTGAGGATGCTATCGCTGTGGCTCTTCACACAGCACTGAGCCACCTGGAGCACCGGGGGAACTATGTGACGATGCTTTTCATAGACTATAGCTCAGCCTTTAACACCATCAAGCCGGACATCCTGAAGGACAAACTCTACCACCTTGGACTATCCTCTTCAATCTGCTGCTGGGTAAAGAACTTCTTGACTGGTCGACCACAAACTGTCAGAATGGGTCCACACCTCTCTTCCGCCATTACACTGAACACTGGCTCACCACAAGGCTGTGTACTGAGTCCTGTCCTGTACTCCTTGTACACATACGACTGCACACCAGCCCACCAGTCAAACTCTATCATCAAATTCGCCGATGACACCACTGTGATCGGACTCATCTCAGGCGGGGATGAGTCAGCTTACAGAGACGAGGTCGACAAACTGTCTTCTTGGTGCTCGGCGAACAATCTTACACTAAATACCGCAAAGACTAAAGAAATAATCCTGGACTTTCGCAAGCGCAGAACAGACCTGGCCCCACTCCTCATTAACGGAGTATGTGTAGACAGGGTCCAATCCTTCAAATTTCTGGGAGTCCACGTCGCGGATAGGCTCTCCTGGTCCACAAACACCACAGTGTTAGTAAAGAAGGCCCAGAAACGACTCCACTTTCTCAGGGTACTGAGAAGGGACAAATTGGACACCAAGCTTCTGGCAACCTTCTACAGAGCCACTGTGGAGAGCATCCTGACTTACGGCATTACAGTGTGGTATACCGGAAGCACGGCAGCAGACAAAAAAGCCATACAGAGGGTGATAAACACTGCCCAGAAGATCGTCGGCTGCTCTCTGCCATCACTAGAAGACATTGCCAACCCCCGATACCTTAGAAGAGCCGGGTCTATTGTTGGAGACCCATACCACCCTGGACACGGCCTGTTCCAGTTGCTTCCATCTGGCAGACGCTACAGGTCCTACAAAGCACGGACAAACAGGCTCAAGGACAGCTTTTTCCCAACAGCCATCAGGTCTCTGAACCTGCAGCAACACGTGACGTGACGACTACACATATCCCTACTATGAAATTAAGTCAAGTCGAAATGAAGTAACAGGAAGGTCGTTTGGCGCAGATCTGCCTTCCAAAGGCTGACTGAGGGAGGGTAAGTATAAAGACTGAGAGGTAAGTGATCCACCTTATTCTTGTTGGCATCGGTGAGGCATCTTGCAGTCGCCGCAAAATGGCGCTCAAGGCGGAGAGCTAACAAGTATGAATATGTCATAAATAAATGTCATAAATGTGTCTGGCCTGGGAAGACGAACTTGTGGAGAAGCACTATACAATTTCGTCATACGCTGCTGAGGGTATGATGACTACTAGGCTTTTTGTCAAGTCAATGATGACGACAATGCCTATGTCTGATTTTCATTTTTTCATTTTTTCAACTACTATTTTTTATCACAAAATGCATGTTTTGGAGACTATTTATGGTAGTAAATACCCCTAGAACCATCCTGGATCTTTATTTTTAGACAGAATAGTGAAAATACATCCACCTACACAATCAACACTAACTCTGGGTAAAAGCACCAACCAGAACCGACTGGGCTTGGTTCTACTACAACCAACATGCAAAATAAAGTGCCCAAATGGAGGTCATTTATTCGGGCATAGAAGAACTTCTGAACATCTCTAGATGATAATTTTTATACAGAATAGTCAAAAATACAACCCCATTCCTATTGGACACACGTTAAGGGGGTATACACAAACCAGAACCGACTGGGCCTGGTTCTAATACAACCACTATTTTTGTCGCAAAATGCATGTTTTTGACACTATTTCTGGTGGGAAATAGTCTCAGAACATCCCTGGATCTTTATTCTTACAGAGAATAGTGAAAATACATCAAACCCACACAATCGACACTAATTGTGGGTAAAGCACCAACCAGAACCGACTGGGCCTGGTTCCAAACAACCACTTGTAAATAAAGTGCCCAAATTGAGGTCATTGATTAGGGCATAACAGAACTTCTGAACATCCCTAGAATATTATTTTTATAAAGAATAATAAAAAATACATCCCCATAATCATTGGACACAATTTCTGGGTAAAAACACGAACCAGAACCGACTGGGCGTGGTTCTAATACAACCACTACTTTAACCGCAAAATGCCTGTTTTGGACACTGTTTGTGGTGGGAAATAGCTCCAGAATCATCCTGGATCATTATTGTTATACAAAATAGTGAAAATACATCCACTAACACAATAAACACAAATTCTGGGTAAAAGCACCAACCAAAACCGACTGGGCCTGTTTCTAAACCACCACTTGTAAATAAAGTGACCAAATGAAAGTAATTCATTCGGGCATAACAGAACTTCTGAACATCGCTAGATGATTACTTCTATACAGAATAGTCAAGTATACATCCCCATCATAATTGGACACAAGTTTCGTATACAAACACCCACCAGAACCGACTGGACCCTGTTATAATGCAGCCACTATTTTGTATCGCAAAATGCATGTTTTGGACACTATTTATGGAGGGAAATAGCCCCGGAACTGTCCTGGATCTTTATTTTTAGACAGAATAGTGAAAATACATCTACCCACACAATGGATACTATATCTGGGTAAAAGCACCAACCAGAACCGACTGGGCCTGGTTCTTAAAAACCACCACTTGTAAATAAAGTGCCCAAATTGAGGTCATTGATTCGGGCGTAACAAAACTTCTGAACATCCCTAGATGATTATTTTTATACAGAATAATCAAAAATACATCCTTATCATCATTGGACACAATTTCAGGGTAAAAACACCAACCAGAATCGCCTGGGCCTGGTTCTAATACAACCACTATTTTAATCGCAAAATGCCTGTTTTGGACACTTTTTATGGTGGGAAATAGCTCCAGAATCACCTAGAATGATAGCAATGAAAGACTTACATGGATAGGACGATTTTACACTATATACACAGGAACTATGTGTCTCTGACAGTTTGTTTGGCAGCAGGGGAACTTTTCAGTTTTTATTGCCTTAATGTACTTTTCATACCCTGAAAATCACGTTTTGGCCAAGTATGATTGTTTTCATTGTAACTTAATTTTTAGCAATGAGAATAATGCCAAATGGATAACTTACTTGAATTGGACGATTTTACACTATATACACAGTAACTATGTGTCTCTGACAGTTTTTTTGGCAGCAGGGGAATATGTAAGATTAGACAAAGTATCTTTGCAAATGCTTGTTCATACTGTATAAGTTTTTGTGAGTATAACAGCATTGTAGTCATCCTTACGGCTGACATAGCAGCATAAACACCCAACTGTCTGACTGAATAAACAATCTTAGTCTTGTGATTGGGGTGACATGTCAGTACAAATATTCAACTGTCTGACACTGATCAATTACTTTTTGCCCTGCAAATGACTGAAATGTATCTGTCCAAAGTCCTAGTGACAACTGTCAGTTTTTCCTGTATTTAAGACACACACACTGGTCATTCGACTAGAGTTTCAGGAACATCGCGTTGAACAGGACCCTACTGTAGGAACTCTCACTGTCCACTTTGCAGTCTGGTAATAAACCAATTGGTCCGGGACCAATGAAAGTAGAACAAGAATTAGCAAAGGCATTATAGTCTTGGTCTGTTAATAGAGTCAGGGACTTAACTAAGACAAAGTCAGGGACTTTTGGTCTTTGTGTGTTCAGAGATATTGGGTTAATCACAAAGTGGAGATCAATTTCGGGTAATTTAGAAAATAATTGTTGTTTAAACTATTAAGTAAGTGATTAATATGGGTCAGAAAGCAACAAAAGGGATGGGTTTATTGTCAGACTGCAAAATGAAAATCGGAGAGTTACCGGGACGAGATATCATGGTCCAGCTTGGGCTAAGCCTAGTGGCCACCCAAAATGGCCTCCGACCCAGGGAATTACAGACCAAAAATATCTTCCACACCACCACATCTAACAGCTTCTACTCTCTCGACATTGTCGGGAATGATTCTGCCAAGGTAGCTGAAAGTCTAAGAGAACAGTCTGAAGATATCTGCCCAGCAGCCCCAGGACAGGAACAACAAACATGGCCATTACGTGTCACCCTGAAGTTCATGGGAGACCGGACGACAAGTGGTTAAACCAATTCTCACAGTTGCCCACTCAACGAATCATAATTAACCACGTATATGCAACTGACCTAATGGACAACCCATTGCCCCCCGGACACATTGCCTATGGGGATGGATCATCATCAAAAACCCTGGATGGAGAAAAACACAACGTATATGCCGTGGTGACTCAAAAAGACAACCTCAAGACAGGACGACTCCCCGGCGACTGGTCTGCACAAGCCGCAGAAATAGTGGCACTGACAGAGGCATGTAGACTATTCCTAGAACAAGACGTGACGGTGGAAAGACACAGCCCAATCCCTGCTGAATTCCTAAGAGAAATGCAAAATCATTCCCCAGAAAAAGAGAAACTGCAATGGGAAATAGAAGGAGCCACTCAACACAAGAACGGACTCTATGCAGTAGAAAACAAGCCATGCGTGACACGATCATTGTTTGAAGTAATTGCCAAATTGAGCCATGGGAGGAGCCATGTCTCAACAGGAGGGATGATCAGTACAGTACAACAAACAATGCATGCTCCCAGAGGTCTCCAAACTTACCTCAATTATTTTGCAGAAACTGTCTAAACTGCTGTAGACACAACTCTCAAGGCAATGAACAACCCAAGCATGGAACAAGGCAAACAGGAACATATCCCTTCGAGCTTCTGAACATGGATTTCATCAAACTGAACCAAAGTGCTGGACTCGTCGAACAAACCATTAGAACAGTAAAACTCAGACTCAGAAAAACCATGGAAGATACAGGAAAACCATGGCAAGAATGCCTGAGCCTGGTAGAAACGTACATGAGAATCATTCCAACAGCACAGGGATGCACACCATTTGAGGCAGTGAAAGACAGAATCTTCCACTAACAATGTGGGAAAAAGATCTGGTGGTAAAAGAGAAAGGAGAAACAGAATCCCTCAATAAGTGGTTATGCAAAATGTTACAAGAAAGAACTGTGATGAATGCAAAATAATCTGCCGACATCTTCTCTGTCTCCCACAGAGGAGGTCCTGTCCCCAGGAGACCTGGTACTCGTCAAGGTGATAAAAAGAAAGTGCTGGTCTTCTCCACGTTGGGACGGACCTCACCGTGTGATTTTGGCCATCATCATCACCGCTCTGTGTTCAACCACATGGGGGAACGTACCAGAACCTTGGTACACTCCCACTGGAGGAGAATGCCCCACTAGCTGGTTCAGGAAACGATCAGGGGCCCCCAGATCTGCATCCCATTAACCAAGACACCAATCGTCGTTCAAGTACCTTTGCTCAGCCTACAACTTACTCACTTGGGATTACACAGGACTGACTCCAGTTATTTTTATTGGTACCTACAAGCTCCCAGAGTCTGAATGGTCTGGCCAGACACCTTGGACCAGGTCCTCCTCCATACAGGCTACAAAACCATCACATGGCCCCTTTCCAAAGAAGCTACCACCATGACCGCTAACTTCACCAAGTTAGCCACCACCATCAAAGATGGTAAACATATGCTAGACCTTACGACCAATATCCAACAAAAAGGCTGCATCAACCTATGCCTCTGACCGGACCGACCAGGAAAAGGCCCCCTCTTTACTATCACCATCCGCACTACTAGTCCAGCCATGGTCCCCAAAGTGATTGGTGTGAACCCCTTCGTACAACCATCCGCCACACGCCTACTCAAAATCCGTCCGGCAGGAACACCTAAGCCTGAGTAGATACACCTTATTCTCGCCCATGTCCAAACACAGGAAGAAAACGACTACAACCCGATGATGAGGAACAGTTGGTACAGTACACCGCACTCACAGCCCGCGCCACAACCAATGAGTTGTTATGTCTGTTCCCTCTTGCCTACTGCCGTAGCCCAACCACAGCTATGGTCCAACCGACAGAACGAAGAACTCGCCAACCTCACCTACAACTGTATCCTGGGTAATCTGAGAGAATCCTTCCAGCAAAGCTCGACCGCCTACATACCATGGTCGCAGTACCATTAGCAGCTACAGTCAATACCGCAACGTATGTCCAGTGCAACAACCGAACAGACTGTTATCCATCCTGTTTCAACTTCAGCGGACCGGATCCGAAGACCCCTTTGGACCAAGTTCACGTCACCAGGTGCGCCGAGATCAGACACATTCCTTTCCAATCATGGACAGTACTGGACCAAATATGGTGGCTCTGCGAATGGCAAGTGTATATGATCATCCCCACCAATACAACTGGGCTCTGTGTCCCTACATCTGCATCCGACCACACGTACGTTCTAACAGCAGACTCGATTCCAACTGTCGACGCCAACCCACATCTACCCACCAGGCGTCAACGACGGAGCTTTGATTTCTTCCCCCATGATTCAGTTTGGGGCTCGGATGTCCCCCTCTAATACAAACACTGGTCAGTCTCCTCCAAAATCATGATGGCGGTATTCCCCAGGGTAGGAACAGCGAAGAACACCCTACGTCTGGAAACCATTGACTACAGATTCCAGGCCCGACACTAATCAATTACTTGTTGCCCTGCAAATGACTGAAACGTATCTGTCCAAAGTCTTAGGGACAACTGTCAGTTTTGCCTGTATTTAAGACACACTCACTGGTCATTCGACTAGAGTTGCAGTAACATCGCAGTGAACAGGAGCCCACTGTAGGAACTCTCTGTCCACTTTGCAGTCTGGTCATACATATTTTCTATTTAAATTTATCTCACTCTTTCTTAGCCTGCTCCTGAAGTTGTATTTTCAGACCTAACAAACATTTCAGTTTTTTTGCCCTAATGTGCGTTTCATGCGCTGAAAATCATGTTTTGGCCAAGTATCATAGTTTTCACTATAACTTAACCTAACCCTAACCCTAACCCTAACTTTCATCACTTAGAATGATATCAAATGAAAAACCTACTTAATTTGGACGATTATACACTATATACACAGTAACTATGTGTCACTGACAGTTTGTTTCGCAGCGGGGGAACATTTCAGTTTTTATTGCCTTAATGTGCATTTCATGCGCTGAAAATCACGTTTTGGCCAAGTATCATAGTTTTCACTATAACTTAATTTCTAGCACTTAGAATGATGCAAAATGAAAAACTTACTTGAATTGGACAATTATACACTATATACACAGTAACTATGTGCCTCTGAGTGTTTGTTTCGCAGCAGGGGAACATTTCAGTTTTTATTGCCTTAACGTGCGTTTCATGCGCTGAAAATCACGTTTTGGCCAAGTATCATAGTTTTCACTATAACTTAATTTCTAGCACTTAGAATGATGCTAAATGCAATACTTACTTGAATTGGATGATTTTACACTTTAGACACAGTAACTATGTGCCTCTGACAGTTTGTTTCGCAGCATGGGAACATTTCAGTTTTTATTGCCTTAACGTGCGTTTCATGCGCTGAAAATCACGTTTTGGCCAAGTATCATAGTTTTCACTATAACTTAATTTCTAGCACTTAGAATGATGCTAAATGCAATACTTACTTGAATTGGATGATTTTACACTATAGACACAGTAACTATGTGCCTCTGGCAGTTTGTTTCGCAGCAGGGGAACATTTCAGTTTTTATTGCCTTAACGTGCGTTTCATGCGCTGAAAATCACGTTTTGGCCAAGTATCATAATTTTCACTATAACTTAATTTCTAGCACTTAGAATGATGCCAAATGAAAAACTTACTTGAATTGGACAATAATACACTATATACACAGTAACTATGTGTCTCTGACAGTTTGTTTCGCAGCAGGGGAACATTTCAGTTTTTATTGCCTTAACGTGCGTTTCATGCGCTGAAAATCACGTTTTGGCCAAGTATCATAGTTTTCACTATAACTTAATTTCTATCACTTAGAATGATGCTAAATGCAAAACTTACTTGAATTGGACTATTTTACACTATATACACAGTAACTATGTGTCTCTGACAGTTTGTTTCGCAGCAGGGGGACATTTCAGTTTTTATTGCTAACGTGCGTTTCATGCGCTGAAAATCATGTTTTGGCCGAGTATGATAGTTTTCACTATAACTTAATTTCTATCACTTAGAATGATGCTAAATGAAAAACTTACTTGAATTGGACGATAATACACTATATACACAGTAACTATATGTCTTTGACAGTTTGTTTCGCAGCAGGGGAATATTTCAGTTTTTATTGCCTTAACGTGCGTTTCATGCGCTGAAAATCACGTTTTGGCCAAGTATCATAATTTTCACTATAACTTAATTTATATCACTTAGAATGATGCCAAATGAAAAACTTACTTGAATTGGACAATTATACACTATATACACAGTAACTATGTGTCTCTGACAGTTTGTTTCGCAGCAGGGGAACATTTCAGTTTTTATTGGCTTAACGTGCGTTTCATGCGCTGAAAATCACGTTTTGGCCAAGTATCATAGTTTTCATTATAACTTATTATCTAGCCATTAGAATGATGCCAAATGAAAAACTTATTAAATTATAAAATTTGATGATATTACACTATGTCATTTGTGTCTCTGACATTTTTACACAGTTTTACAAGTTATGACTCCAGACTCTTAATTTACAATTCTGCCTTTATGGATACATTGCATCACCACCCCTTGAGTGGATCTCTTACCTCTCACTGTCTTTCACTTACCTTCATTCAGCATGTAGGTGTCAGATCACCTTGTACCTAATGTCTATTCATATTACCTCACCCGAAGTTATTACACAGAAGGGATTGTGTTGTGTTACCCCAAGTTTAGAGTCCCAACGGATGTGGGAAACTTACAGCGTCTGTCTGCCAGAGAGCAGCAGCTGGAACCGATTGTGACCAGGGTGGCATGGGTCCCTGATCATGTCCCTGGCTCTGCTGAGGTAACGAGGGCTGGCAATGTCTTCCAGTGAGGGCAGAGTAGCCGACGTTCTTCTGCGTAGTGGTGATACCTTTCTAAATAGCCAGGCAGCTCTGGAAAATCACCTGGGCCATAGCGGCTACCCAGCCTGACTGATGCGCTGACACAGGCCCGGAACCTGCCTTCAATGTTTTTCAAATGCAGGGCGTTCCTTGCCGCTCCCACTCAAGGGAACTGAGCCATTAGGATTTTGGATGAGACTGACCAGTATTTGTGTTTGAGGGACACATCCGAGCCACACACTGGATCATGGTCGTGAGCTCCGTCAATAATGTGCCCAAATGGAGGTCATTGATTCGGGAATAACAGAACTTCTGAAGATCCCTAGATGATTATTTTTATACATAATAATCAAAAATACATCCCCATCGTCAATGGATACAATTTTTCGGGTAAATTCACCAACCAGAACAGACTGGGCCTGGTTCTAATACAACCACTATTTTAATCGCAGAATGCCTGTTTTGGACACTGTTTATGGTGGGAAAATAGCTCCAGAACCATCCTGGATCATTATTTTTACACAGAATAGTGAAAATACATCCATCTACACATTCAACACTAATTATGGGTAGAAGCACCAACCAGAACCGACTGGGCCTGGTTCTAATACGACCTCATTTTTAATCGCAAAATGCCTGTTTTGGACAATGTTTATGGTGGGAAACATTATTTTTATAGAAAATAGTGAAACTACATCCACCCACTCAATCAACACAAATTCTGGGTAAATACACCAACCAGAACCGATTGGGCCTTGTTCTAATACAACCACTATTTTTATCGCAAAATGTTTTGGACACTATTGACGGTGTGAAATATTCCCAGAACATCCCTGCATCTTTAATTTTACACATAATAGTGAAAATGCATCCATCCACACAATTGACACTAAATCTGGGTAAAAGCGGCAACCAGAACCGACTGGGCCCGGTTCTAATTCAACCACCGTGCAAAATAAAGATCCATTGGAGGTTTTTGATTCTTGTGTAAAAAAAGCCCCAAAACATCCCTACATGATTATTTTTAAACAGAATAGTAAAATATACATCCCCATCCTCTTTGGACACAAGTTTCGGATATAAACAGCAACCAGAACCGAGACTAACCAGTTATAATGCAACTATCCATCGTTCCTGCCTGCCTAAAATCTGCCACCATCATTCCTGTCCCCAAAAAGGCCAACCATCTGCAGCTTGAACGATTACAGGCCTGTTGCTCTCACGCCTGTGATCATGAAGTGCTTTGAAAAGTTGGTGGCCCGACACATCAGAAGGACAATCCCCCCCTCAGTTGACCCTCACCAGTTTGCTTATAGAGAAAACAGGTCCACTGAGGATGCTATCGCTGTGGCTCTTCACACAGCACTGAGCCACCTGGAGCACCGGGGGAACTATGTGACGATGCTTTTCATAGACTATAGCTCAGCCTTTAACACCATCAAGCCGGACATCCTGAAGGACAAACTCTACCACCTTGGACTATCCTCTTCAATCTGCTGCTGGGTAAAGAACTTCTTGACTGGTCGACCACAAACTGTCAGAATGGGTCCACACCTCTCTTCCGCCATTACACTGAACACTGGCTCACCACAAGGCTGTGTACTGAGTCCTGTCCTGTACTCCTTGTACACATACGACTGCACACCAGCCCACCAGTCAAACTCTATCATCAAATTCGCCGATGACACCACTGTGATCGGACTCATCTCAGGCGGGGATGAGTCAGCTTACAGAGACGAGGTCGACAAACTGTCTTCTTGGTGCTCGGCGAACAATCTTACACTAAATACCGCAAAGACTAAAGAAATAATCCTGGACTTTCGCAAGCGCAGCACAGACCTGGCCCCACTCCTCATTAACGGAGTATGTGTAGACAGGGTCCAATCCTTCAAATTTCTGGGAGTCCACGTCACGGATAGGCTCTCCTGGTCCACAAACACCACAGTGTTAGTAAAGAAGGCCCAGAAACGACTCCACTTTCTCAGGGTACTGAGAAGGGACAAATTGGACACCAAGCTTCTGGCAACCTTCTACAGAGCCACTGTGGAGAGCATCCTGACTTACGGCATTACAGTGTGGTATACCGGAAGCACGGCAGCAGACAAAAAAGCCATACAGAGGGTGATAAACACTGCCCAGAAGATCGTCGGCTGCTCTCTGCCATCACTAGAAGACATTGCCAACCCCCGATACCTTAGAAGAGCCGGGTCTATTGTTGGAGACCCATACCACCCTGGACACGGCCTGTTCCAGTTGCTTCCATCTGGCAGACGCTACAGGTCCTACAAAGCACGGACAAACAGGCTCAAGGACAGCTTTTTCCCAACAGCCATCAGGTCTCTGAACCTGCAGCAACACGTGACGTGACGACTACACATATCCCTACTATGAAATTAAGTCAAGTCGAAATGAAGTAACAGGAAGGTCGTTTGGCGCAGATCTGCCTTCCAAAGGCTGACTGAGGGAGGGTAAGTATAAAGACTGAGAGGTAAGTGATCCAACTTATTCTTGTTGGCATCGGTGAGGCATCTTGCAGTCGCCGCAAAATGGCGCTCAAGGCGGAGAGCTAACAAGTATGAATATGTCATAAATAAATGTCATAAATGTGTCTGGCCTGGGAAGACGAACTTGTGGAGAAGCACTATACAATTTCGTCATACGCTGCTGAGGGTATGATGACTACTAGGCTTTTTGTCAAGTCAATGATGACGACAATGCCTATGTCTGATTTTCATTTTTTCATTTTTTCAACTACTATTTTTTATCACAAAATGCATGTTTTGGAGACTATTTATGGTAGTAAATACCCCTAGAACCATCCTGGATCTTTATTTTTAGACAGAATAGTGAAAATACATCCACCTACACAATCAACACTAACTCTGGGTAAAAGCACCAACCAGAACCGACTGGGCTTGGTTCTACTACAACCAACATGCAAAATAAAGTGCCCAAATGGAGGTCATTTATTCGGGCATAGAAGAACTTCTGAACATCCCTAGATGATAATTTTTATACAGAATAGTCAAAAATACAACAATTGGACACACGTTAAGGGGGTATACACAAACCAGAACCGACTGGGCCTGGTTCTAATACAACCACTATTTTTGTCGCAAAATGCATGTTTTTGACACTATTTCTGGTGGGAAATAGTCTCAGAACATCCCTGGATCTTTATTCTTACAGAGAATAGTGAAAATACATCAAACCCACACAATCGACACTAATTGTGGGTAAAGCACCAACCAGAACCGACTGGGCCTGGTTCCAAACAACCACTTGTAAATAAAGTGCCCAAATTGAGGTCATTGATTAGGGCATAACAGAACTTCTGAACATCCCTAGAATATTATTTTTATAAAGAATAATAAAAAATACATCCCCATAATCATTGGACACAATTTCTGGGTAAAAACACGAACCAGAACCGACTGGGCGTGGTTCTAATACAACCACTACTTTAACCGCAAAATGCCTGTTTTGGACACTGTTTGTGGTGGGAAATAGCTCCAGAATCATCCTGGATCATTATTGTTATACAAAATAGTGAAAATACATCCACTCACACAATAAACACAAATTCTGGGTAAAAGCACCAACCAAAACCGACTGGGCCTGTTTCTAAACCACCACTTGTAAATAAAGTGACCAAATGAAAGTAATTCATTCGGGCATAACAGAACTTCTGAACATCGCTAGATGATTACTTCTATACAGAATAGTCAAGTATACATCCCCATCATAATTGGACACAAGTTTCGTATACAAACACCCACCAGAACCGACTGGACCCTGTTATAATGCAGCCACTATTTTGTATCGCAAAATGCATGTTTTGGACACTATTTATGGAGGGAAATAGCCCCGGAACTGTCCTGGATCTTTATTTTTAGACAGAATAGTGAAAATACATCTACCCACACAATGGATACTATATCTGGGTAAAAGCACCAACCAGAACCGACTGGGCCTGGTTCTTAAAAACCACCACTTGTAAATAAAGTGCCCAAATTGAGGTCATTGATTCGGGCGTAACAAAAATTCTGAACATCACTAGATGATTATTTTTATACAGAATAATCAAAAATACATCCTTATCATCATTGGACACAATTTCAGGGTAAAAACACCAACCAGAATCGCCTGGGCCTGGTTCTAATACAACCACTATTTTAATCGCAAAATGCCTGTTTTGGACACTTTTTATGGTGGGAAATAGCTCCAGAATCACCTAGAATGATGCCAATGAAAGACTTACATGGATAGGACGATTTTACACTATATACACAGGAACTATGTGTCTCTGACAGTTTGTTTGGCAGCAGGGGAACTTTTCAGTTTTTATTGCCTTAATGTACTTTTCATACCCTGAAAATCACGTTTTGGCCAAGTATGATTGTTTTCATTGTAACTTAATTTTTAGCAATGAGAATAATGCCAAATGGATAACTTACTTGAATTGGACGATTTTACACTATATACACAGTAACTATGTGTCTCTGACAGTTTTTTTGGCAGCAGGGGAATATGTAAGATTAGACAAAGTATCTTTGCAAATGCTTGTTCATATTGTATAAGTTTTTGTGAGTATAACAGCATTGTAGTCATCCTTACGGCTGACATAGCAGCATAAACACCCAACTGTCTGACTGAATAAACAATCTTAGTCTTGTGATTGGGGTGACATGTCAGCACAAATATTCAACTGTCTGACACTGATCAATTACTTTTTGCCCTGCAAATGACTGAAATGTATCTGTCCAAAGTCCTAGTGACAACTGTCAGTTTTTCCTGTATTTAAGACACACACACTGGTCATTCGACTAGAGTTTCAGGAACATCGCGTTGAACAGGACCCTACTGTAGGAACTCTCACTGTCCACTTTGCAGTCTGGTAATAAACCAATTGGTCCGGGACCAATGAAAGTAGAACAAGAATTAGCAAAGGCATTATAGTCTTGGTCTGTTAATAGAGTCAGGGACTTAACTAAGACAAAGTCAGGGACTTTTGGTCTTTGTGTGTTCAGAGATATTGGGTTAATCACAAAGTGGAGATCAATTTCAGGTAATTTAGAAAATAATTGTTGTTTAAACTATTAAGTAAGTGATTAATATGGGTCAGAAAGCAACAAAAGGGATGGGTTTATTGTCAGACTGCAAAATGAAAATCGGAGAGTTACCGGGACGAGATATCATGGTCCAGCTTGGGCTAAGCCTAGTGGCCACCCAAAATGGCCTCCGACCCAGGGAATTACAGACCAAAAATATCTTCCACACCACCACATCTAACAGCTTCTACTCTCTCGACATTGTCGGGAATGATTCTGCCAAGGTAGCTGAAAGTCTAAGAGAACAGTCTGAAGATATCTGCCCAGCAGCCCCAGGACAGGAACAACAAACATGGCCATTACGTGTCACCCTGAAGTTCATGGGAGACCGGACGACAAGTGGTTAAACCAATTCTCACAGTTGCCCACTCAACGAATCATAATTAACCACGTATATGCAACTGACCTAATGGACAACCCATTGCCCCCCGGACACATTGCCTATGGGGATGGATCATCATCAAAAACCCTGGATGGAGAAAAACACAACGTATATGCCGTGGTGACTCAAAAAGACAACCTCAAGACAGGACGACTCCCCGGCGACTGGTCTGCACAAGCCGCAGAAATAGTGGCACTGACAGAGGCATGTAGACTATTCCTAGAACAAGACGTGACGGTGGAAAGACACAGCCCAATCCCTGCTGAATTCCTAAGAGAAATGCAAAATCATTCCCCAGAAAAAGAGAAACTGCAATGGGAAATAGAAGGAGCCACTCAACACAAGAACGGACTCTATGCAGTAGAAAACAAGCCATGCGTGACACGATCATTGTTTGAAGTAATTGCCAAATTGAGCCATGGGAGGAGCCATGTCTCAACAGGAGGGATGATCAGTACAGTACAACAAACAATGCATGTTCCCAGAGGTCTCCAAACTTACCTCAATTATTTTGCAGAAACTGTCTAAACTGCTGTAGACACAACTCTCAAGGCAATGAACAACCCAAGCATGGAACAAGGCAAACAGGAACATATCCCTTCGAGCTTCTGAACATGGATTTCATCAAACTGAACCAAAGTGCTGGACTCGTCGAACAAACCATTAGAACAGTAAAACTCAGACTCAGAAAAACCATGGAAGATACAGGAAAACCATGGCAAGAATGCCTGAGCCTGGTAGAAACGTACATGAGAATCATTCCAACAGCACAGGGATGCACACCATTTGAGGCAGTGAAAGACAGAATCTTCCACTAACAATGTGGGAAAAAGATCTGGTGGTAAAAGAGAAAGGAGAAACAGAATCCCTCAATAAGTGGTTATGCAAAATGTTCCAAGAAAGAACTGTGATGAATGCAAAATAATCTGCCGACATCTTCTCTGTCTCCCACAGAGGAGGTCCTGTCCCCAGGAGACCTGGTACTCGTCAAGGTGATAAAAAGAAAGTGCTGGTCTTCTCCACGTTGGGACGGACCTCACCGTGTGATTTTGGCCATCATCATCACCGCTCTGTGTTCAACCACATGGGGGGAACGTACCAGAACCTTGGTACACTCCCACTGGAGGAGAATGCCCCACTAGCTGGTTCAGGAAAGGATCAGGGGCCCCCAGATCTGCATCCAATTAACCAAGACACCAATCGTCGTTCAAGTACCTTTGCTCAGCCTACAACTTACTCACTTGGGATTACACAGGACTGACTCCAGTTATTTTTATTGGTACCTACAAGCTCCCAGAGTCTGAATGGTCTGGCCAGACACCTTGGACCAGGTCCTCCTCCATACAGGCTACAAAACCATCACATGGCCCCTTTCCAAAGAAGCTACCACCATGACCGCTAACTTCACCAAGTTAGCCACCACCATCAAAGATGGTAAACATATGCTAGACCTTACGACCAATATCCAACAAAAAGGCTGCATCAACCTATGCCTCTGACCGGACCGACCAGGAAAAGGCCCCCTCTTTACTATCACCATCCGCACTACTAGTCCAGCCATGGTCCCCAAAGTGATTGGTGTGAACCCCTTCGTACAACCATCCGCCACACGCCTACTCAAAATCCGTCCGGCAGGAACACCTAAGCCTGAGTAGATACACCTTATTCTCGCCCATGTCCAAACACAGGAAGAAAACGACTACAACCCGATGATGAGGAACAGTTGGTACAGATACACCGCACTCACAGCCCGCGCCACTACCAATGAGTTGTTATGTCTGTTCCCTCTTGCCTACTGCCGTAGCCCAACCACAGCTATGGTCCAACCGACAGAACGAAGAACTCGCCAACCTCACCTACAACTGTATCCTGGGTAATCTGAGAGAATCCTTCCAGCAAAGCTCGACCGCCTACATACCATGGTCGCAGTACCATTAGCAGCTACAGTCAATACCGCAACGTATGTCCAGTGCAACAACCGAACAGACTGTTATCCATCCTGTTTCAACTTCAGCGGACCGGATCCGAAGACCCCTTTGGACCAAGTTCACGTCACCAGGTGCGCCGAGATCAGACACATTTCTTCCCAATCATGGACAGTACTGGACCAAATATGGTGGCTCTGCGAATGGCAAGTATATATGATCATCCCCACCAATACAACTGGGCTCTGTGTCCCTACATCTGCATCCGACCACACGTACGTTCTAACAGCAGACTCGATTCCAACTGTCGACGCCAACCCACATCTACCCACCAGGCGTCAACGACGGAGCTTTGATTTCTTCCCCCATGATTCAGTTTGGGGCTCGGATGTCCCCCTCTAATACAAACACCGGTCAGTCTCCTCCAAAATCATGATGGCGGTATTCCCCAGGGTAGGAACAGCGAAGAACACCCTACGTCTGGAAACCATTGACTACAGATTCCAGGCCCGACACTAATCAATTACTTGTTTCCCTGCAAATGACTGAAACGTATCTGTCCAAAGTCTTAGGGACAACTGTCAGTTTTGCCTGTATTTAAGACACACTCACTGGTCATTCGACTAGAGTTGCAGTAACATCGCAGTGAACAGGAGCCCACTGTAGGAACTCTCTGTCCACTTTGCAGTCTGGTCATACATATTTTCTATTTAAATTTATCTCACTCTTTCTTAGCCTGCTCCTGAAGTTGTATTTTCAGACCTAACAAACATTTCAGTTTTTTTGCCCTAATGTGCGTTTCATGCGCTGAAAATCATGTTTTGGCCAAGTATCATAGTTTTCACTATAACTTAACCTAACCCTAACCCTAACCCTAACTTTCATCACTTAGAATGATATCAAATGAAAAACCTACTTAATTTGGACGATTATACACTATATACACAGTAACTATGTGTCACTGACAGTTTGTTTCGCAGCGGGGGAACATTTCAGTTTTTATTGCCTTGATGTGCATTTCATGCGCTGAAAATCACGTTTTGGCCAAGTATCATAGTTTTCACTATAACTTAATTTCTAGCACTTAGAATGATGCAAAATGAAAAACTTACTTGAATTGGACAATTATACACTATATACACAGTAACTATGTGCCTCTGAGTGTTTGTTTCGCAGCAGGGGAACATTTCAGTTTTTATTGCCTTAACGTGCGTTTCATGCGCTGAAAATCACGTTTTGGCCAAGTATCATAGTTTTCACTATAACTTAATTTCTAGCACTTAGAATGATGCTAAATGCAATACTTACTTGAATTGGATGATTTTACACTTTAGACACAGTAACTATGTGCCTCTGACAGTTTGTTTCGCAGCAGGGGAACATTTCAGTTTTTATTGCCTTAACGTGCGTTTCATGCGCTGAAAATCACGTTTTGGCCAAGTATCATAGTTTTCACTATAACTTAATTTCTAGCACTTAGAATGATGCTAAATGAAAAACTTACTTGAATTGGACGATAATACACTATATACACAGTAACTATGTGCCTCTGGCAGTTTGTTTCGCAGCAGGGGAATATTTCAGTTTTTATTGCCTTAACGTGCGTTTCATGCGCTGAAAATCACGTTTTGGCCAAGTATCATAATTTTCACTATAACTTAATTTCTATCACTTAGAACGATGCCAAATGAAAAACTTACTTGAATTGGACAATTATACACTATATACACAGTAACTATGTGTCTCTGACAGTTTGTTTCGCAGCAGGGGAACATTTCAGTTTTTATTGCCTTAACGTGCGTTTCATGCGCTGAAAATCACGTTTTGGCCAAGTATCATAGTTTTCACTATAACTTAATTTCTATCACTTAGAATGATGCTAAATGCAAAACTTACTTGAATTGGACTATTTTACACTATATACACAGTAACTATGTGTCTCTGACAGTTTGTTTCGCAGCAGGGGGACATTTCAGTTTTTATTGCTAACGTGCGTTTCATGCGCTGAAAATCATGTTTTGGCCGAGTATGATAGTTTTCACTATAACTTAATTTCTATCACTTAGAATGATGCTAAATGAAAAACTTACTTGAATTGGACGATAATACACTATATACACAGTAACTATATGTCTCTGACAGTTTGTTTCGCAGCAGGGGAATATTTCAGTTTTTATTGCCTTAACGTGCGTTTCATGCGCTGAAAATCACGTTTTGGCCAAGTATCATCATTTTCACTATAACTTAATTTATATCACTTAGAATGATGCCAAATGAAAAACTTACTTGAATTGGACAATTATACACTATATACACAGTAACTATGTGTCTCTGACAGTTTGTTTTGCAGCAGGGGAACATTTCAGTTTTTATTGGCTTAACGTGCGTTTCATGCGCTGAAAATCACGTTTTGGCCAAGTATCATAGTTTTCATTATAACTTATTATCTAGCCATTAGAATGATGCCAAATGAAAAACTTATTAAATTATAAAATTTGATGATATTACACTATGTCATTTGTGTCTCTGACATTTTTACACAGTTTTACAAGTTATGACTCCAGACTCTTAATTTACAATTCTGCCTTTATGGATACATTGCATCACCACCCCTTGAGTGGATCTCTTACCTCTCACTGTCTTTCACTTACCTTCATTCAGCATGTAGGTGTCAGATCACCTTGTACCTAATGTCTATTCATATTACCTCACCCGAAGTTATTACACAGAAGGGATTGTGTTGTGTTACCCCAAGTTTAGAGTCCCAACGGATGTGGGAAACTTACAGCGTCTGTCTGCCAGAGAGCAGCAGCTGGAACCGATTGTGACCAGGGTGGCATGGGTCCCTGATCATGTCCCTGGCTCTGCTGAGGTAACGAGGGCTGGCAATGTCTTCCAGTGAGGGCAGAGTAGCCGACGTTCTTCTGCGTAGTGGTGATACCTTTCTAAATAGCCAGGCAGCCCTGGAAAATCACCTGGGCCATAGCGGCTACCCAGCCTGACTGATGCGCTGACACAGGCCCGGAACCTGCCTTCAATGTTTTTCAAATGCAGGGCGTTCCTTGCCGCTCCCACTCAAGGGAACTGAGCCATTAGGATTTTGGATGAGACTGACCAGTATTTGTGTTTGAGGGACACATCCGAGCCACACACTGGATCATGGTCGTGAGCTCCGTCAATAATGTGCCCAAATGGAGGTCATTGATTCGGGAATAACAGAACTTCTGAAGATCCCTAGATGATTATTTTTATACATAATAATCAAAAATACATCCCCATCGTCAATGGATACAATTTTTCGGGTAAATTCACCAACCAGAACAGACTGGGCCTGGTTCTAATACAACCACTATTTTAATCGCAGAATGCCTGTTTTGGACACTGTTTATGGTGGGAAAATAGCTCCAGAACCATCCTGGATCATTATTTTTACACAGAATAGTGAAAATACATCCATCTACACATTCAACACTAATTATGGGTAGAAGCACCAACCAGAACCGACTGGGCCTGGTTCTAATACGACCTCATTTTTAATCGCAAAATGCCTGTTTTGGACAATGTTTATGGTGGGAAACATTATTTTTATAGAAAATAGTGAAACTACATCCACCCACTCAATCAACACAAATTCTGGGTAAATACACCAACCAGAACCGATTGGGCCTTGTTCTAATACAACCACTATTTTTATCGCAAAATGTTTTGGACACTATTGACGGTGTGAAATATTCCCAGAACATCCCTGCATCTTTAATTTTACACATAATAGTGAAAATGCATCCATCCACACAATTGACACTAAATCTGGGTAAAAGCGGCAACCAGAACCGACTGGGCCCGGTTCTAATTCAACCACCGTGCAAAATAAAGATCCATTGGAGGTTTTTGATTCTTGTGTAAAAAAAGCCCCAAAACATCCCTACATGATTATTTTTAAACAGAATAGTAAAATATACATCCCCATCCTCTTTGGACACAAGTTTCGGATATAAACAGCAACCAGAACCGAGACTAACCAGTTATAATGCAACTATCCATCGTTCCTGCCTGCCTAAAATCTGCCACCATCATTCCTGTCCCCAAAAAGGCCAACCATCTGCAGCTTGAACGATTACAGGCCTGTTGCTCTCACGCCTGTGATCATGAAGTGCTTTGAAAAGTTGGTGGCCCGACACATCAGAAGGACAATCCCCCCCTCAGTTGACCCTCACCAGTTTGCTTATAGAGAAAACAGGTCCACTGAGGATGCTATCGCTGTGGCTCTTCACACAGCACTGAGCCACCTGGAGCACCGGGGGAACTATGTGACGATGCTTTTCATAGACTATAGCTCAGCCTTTAACACCATCAAGCCGGACATCCTGAAGGACAAACTCTACCACCTTGGACTATCCTCTTCAATCTGCTGCTGGGTAAAGAACTTCTTGACTGGTCGACCACAAACTGTCAGAATGGGTCCACACCTCTCTTCCGCCATTACACTGAACACTGGCTCACCACAAGGCTGTGTACTGAGTCCTGTCCTGTACTCCTTGTACACATACGACTGCACACCAGCCCACCAGTCAAACTCTATCATCAAATTCGCCGATGACACCACTGTGATCGGACTCATCTCAGGCGGGGATGAGTCAGCTTACAGAGACGAGGTCGACAAACTGTCTTCTTGGTGCTCGGCGAACAATCTTACACTAAATACCGCAAAGACTAAAGAAATAATCCTGGACTTTCGCAAGCGCAGCACAGACCTGGCCCCACTCCTCATTAACGGAGTATGTGTAGACAGGGTCCAATCCTTCAAATTTCTGGGAGTCCACGTCACGGATAGGCTCTCCTGGTCCACAAACACCACAGTGTTAGTAAAGAAGGCCCAGAAACGACTCCACTTTCTCAGGGTACTGAGAAGGGACAAATTGGACACCAAGCTTCTGGCAACCTTCTACAGAGCCACTGTGGAGAGCATCCTGACTTACGGCATTACAGTGTGGTATACCGGAAGCACGGCAGCAGACAAAAAAGCCATACAGAGGGTGATAAACACTGCCCAGAAGATCGTCGGCTGCTCTCTGCCATCACTAGAAGACATTGCCAACCCCCGATACCTTAGAAGAGCCGGGTCTATTGTTGGAGACCCATACCACCCTGGACACGGCCTGTTCCAGTTGCTTCCATCTGGCAGACGCTACAGGTCCTACAAAGCACGGACAAACAGGCTCAAGGACAGCTTTTTCCCAACAGCCATCAGGTCTCTGAACCTGCAGCAACACGTGACGTGACGACTACACATATCCCTACTATGAAATTAAGTCAAGTCGAAATGAAGTAACAGGAAGGTCGTTTGGCGCAGATCTGCCTTCCAAAGGCTGACTGAGGGAGGGTAAGTATAAAGACTGAGAGGTAAGTGATCCAACTTATTCTTGTTGGCATCGGTGAGGCATCTTGCAGTCGCCGCAAAATGGCGCTCAAGGCGGAGAGCTAACAAGTATGAATATGTCATAAATAAATGTCATAAATGTGTCTGGCCTGGGAAGACGAACTTGTGGAGAAGCACTATACAATTTCGTCATACGCTGCTGAGGGTATGATGACTACTAGGCTTTTTGTCAAGTCAATGATGACGACAATGCCTATGTCTGATTTTCATTTTTTCATTTTTTCAACTACTATTTTTTATCACAAAATGCATGTTTTGGAGACTATTTATGGTAGTAAATACCCCTAGAACCATCCTGGATCTTTATTTTTAGACAGAATAGTGAAAATACATCCACCTACACAATCAACACTAACTCTGGGTAAAAGCACCAACCAGAACCGACTGGGCTTGGTTCTACTACAACCAACATGCAAAATAAAGTGCCCAAATGGAGGTCATTTATTCGGGCATAGAAGAACTTCTGAACATCCCTAGATGATAATTTTTATACAGAATAGTCAAAAATACAACAATTGGACACACGTTAAGGGGGTATACACAAACCAGAACCGACTGGGCCTGGTTCTAATACAACCACTATTTTTGTCGCAAAATGCATGTTTTTGACACTATTTCTGGTGGGAAATAGTCTCAGAACATCCCTGGATCTTTATTCTTACAGAGAATAGTGAAAATACATCAAACCCACACAATCGACACTAATTGTGGGTAAAGCACCAACCAGAACCGACTGGGCCTGGTTCCAAACAACCACTTGTAAATAAAGTGCCCAAATTGAGGTCATTGATTAGGGCATAACAGAACTTCTGAACATCCCTAGAATATTATTTTTATAAAGAATAATAAAAAATACATCCCCATAATCATTGGACACAATTTCTGGGTAAAAACACGAACCAGAACCGACTGGGCGTGGTTCTAATACAACCACTACTTTAACCGCAAAATGCCTGTTTTGGACACTGTTTGTGGTGGGAAATAGCTCCAGAATCATCCTGGATCATTATTGTTATACAAAATAGTGAAAATACATCCACTCACACAATAAACACAAATTCTGGGTAAAAGCACCAACCAAAACCGACTGGGCCTGTTTCTAAACCACCACTTGTAAATAAAGTGACCAAATGAAAGTAATTCATTCGGGCATAACAGAACTTCTGAACATCGCTAGATGATTACTTCTATACAGAATAGTCAAGTATACATCCCCATCATAATTGGACACAAGTTTCGTATACAAACACCCACCAGAACCGACTGGACCCTGTTATAATGCAGCCACTATTTTGTATCGCAAAATGCATGTTTTGGACACTATTTATGGAGGGAAATAGCCCCGGAACTGTCCTGGATCTTTATTTTTAGACAGAATAGTGAAAATACATCTACCCACACAATGGATACTATATCTGGGTAAAAGCACCAACCAGAACCGACTGGGCCTGGTTCTTAAAAACCACCACTTGTAAATAAAGTGCCCAAATTGAGGTCATTGATTCGGGCGTAACAAAACTTCTGAACATCACTAGATGATTATTTTTATACAGAATAATCAAAAATACATCCTTATCATCATTGGACACAATTTCAGGGTAAAAACACCAACCAGAATCGCCTGGGCCTGGTTCTAATACAACCACTATTTTAATCGCAAAATGCCTGTTTTGGACACTTTTTATGGTGGGAAATAGCTCCAGAATCACCTAGAATGATGCCAATGAAAGACTTACATGGATAGGACGATTTTACACTATATACACAGGAACTATGTGTCTCTGACAGTTTGTTTGGCAGCAGGGGAACTTTTCAGTTTTTATTGCCTTAATGTACTTTTCATACCCTGAAAATCACGTTTTGGCCAAGTATGATTGTTTTCATTGTAACTTAATTTTTAGCAATGAGAATAATGCCAAATGGATAACTTACTTGAATTGGACGATTTTACACTATATACACAGTAACTATGTGTCTCTGACAGTTTTTTTGGCAGCAGGGGAATATGTAAGATTAGACAAAGTATCTTTGCAAATGCTTGTTCATATTGTATAAGTTTTTGTGAGTATAACAGCATTGTAGTCATCCTTACGGCTGACATAGCAGCATAAACACCCAACTGTCTGACTGAATAAACAATCTTAGTCTTGTGATTGGGGTGACATGTCAGCACAAATATTCAACTGTCTGACACTGATCAATTACTTTTTGCCCTGCAAATGACTGAAATGTATCTGTCCAAAGTCCTAGTGACAACTGTCAGTTTTTCCTGTATTTAAGACACACACACTGGTCATTCGACTAGAGTTTCAGGAACATCGCGTTGAACAGGACCCTACTGTAGGAACTCTCACTGTCCACTTTGCAGTCTGGTAATAAACCAATTGGTCCGGGACCAATGAAAGTAGAACAAGAATTAGCAAAGGCATTATAGTCTTGGTCTGTTAATAGAGTCAGGGACTTAACTAAGACAAAGTCAGGGACTTTTGGTCTTTGTGTGTTCAGAGATATTGGGTTAATCACAAAGTGGAGATCAATTTCAGGTAATTTAGAAAATAATTGTTGTTTAAACTATTAAGTAAGTGATTAATATGGGTCAGAAAGCAACAAAAGGGATGGGTTTATTGTCAGACTGCAAAATGAAAATCGGAGAGTTACCGGGACGAGATATCATGGTCCAGCTTGGGCTAAGCCTAGTGGCCACCCAAAATGGCCTCCGACCCAGGGAATTACAGACCAAAAATATCTTCCACACCACCACATCTAACAGCTTCTACTCTCTCGACATTGTCGGGAATGATTCTGCCAAGGTAGCTGAAAGTCTAAGAGAACAGTCTGAAGATATCTGCCCAGCAGCCCCAGGACAGGAACAACAAACATGGCCATTACGTGTCACCCTGAAGTTCATGGGAGACCGGACGACAAGTGGTTAAACCAATTCTCACAGTTGCCCACTCAACGAATCATAATTAACCACGTATATGCAACTGACCTAATGGACAACCCATTGCCCCCCGGACACATTGCCTATGGGGATGGATCATCATCAAAAACCCTGGATGGAGAAAAACACAACGTATATGCCGTGGTGACTCAAAAAGACAACCTCAAGACAGGACGACTCCCCGGCGACTGGTCTGCACAAGCCGCAGAAATAGTGGCACTGACAGAGGCATGTAGACTATTCCTAGAACAAGACGTGACGGTGGAAAGACACAGCCCAATCCCTGCTGAATTCCTAAGAGAAATGCAAAATCATTCCCCAGAAAAAGAGAAACTGCAATGGGAAATAGAAGGAGCCACTCAACACAAGAACGGACTCTATGCAGTAGAAAACAAGCCATGCGTGACACGATCATTGTTTGAAGTAATTGCCAAATTGAGCCATGGGAGGAGCCATGTCTCAACAGGAGGGATGATCAGTACAGTACAACAAACAATGCATGTTCCCAGAGGTCTCCAAACTTACCTCAATTATTTTGCAGAAACTGTCTAAACTGCTGTAGACACAACTCTCAAGGCAATGAACAACCCAAGCATGGAACAAGGCAAACAGGAACATATCCCTTCGAGCTTCTGAACATGGATTTCATCAAACTGAACCAAAGTGCTGGACTCGTCGAACAAACCATTAGAACAGTAAAACTCAGACTCAGAAAAACCATGGAAGATACAGGAAAACCATGGCAAGAATGCCTGAGCCTGGTAGAAACGTACATGAGAATCATTCCAACAGCACAGGGATGCACACCATTTGAGGCAGTGAAAGACAGAATCTTCCACTAACAATGTGGGAAAAAGATCTGGTGGTAAAAGAGAAAGGAGAAACAGAATCCCTCAATAAGTGGTTATGCAAAATGTTCCAAGAAAGAACTGTGATGAATGCAAAATAATCTGCCGACATCTTCTCTGTCTCCCACAGAGGAGGTCCTGTCCCCAGGAGACCTGGTACTCGTCAAGGTGATAAAAAGAAAGTGCTGGTCTTCTCCACGTTGGGACGGACCTCACCGTGTGATTTTGGCCATCATCATCACCGCTCTGTGTTCAACCACATGGGGGGAACGTACCAGAACCTTGGTACACTCCCACTGGAGGAGAATGCCCCACTAGCTGGTTCAGGAAAGGATCAGGGGCCCCCAGATCTGCATCCAATTAACCAAGACACCAATCGTCGTTCAAGTACCTTTGCTCAGCCTACAACTTACTCACTTGGGATTACACAGGACTGACTCCAGTTATTTTTATTGGTACCTACAAGCTCCCAGAGTCTGAATGGTCTGGCCAGACACCTTGGACCAGGTCCTCCTCCATACAGGCTACAAAACCATCACATGGCCCCTTTCCAAAGAAGCTACCACCATGACCGCTAACTTCACCAAGTTAGCCACCACCATCAAAGATGGTAAACATATGCTAGACCTTACGACCAATATCCAACAAAAAGGCTGCATCAACCTATGCCTCTGACCGGACCGACCAGGAAAAGGCCCCCTCTTTACTATCACCATCCGCACTACTAGTCCAGCCATGGTCCCCAAAGTGATTGGTGTGAACCCCTTCGTACAACCATCCGCCACACGCCTACTCAAAATCCGTCCGGCAGGAACACCTAAGCCTGAGTAGATACACCTTATTCTCGCCCATGTCCAAACACAGGAAGAAAACGACTACAACCCGATGATGAGGAACAGTTGGTACAGATACACCGCACTCACAGCCCGCGCCACTACCAATGAGTTGTTATGTCTGTTCCCTCTTGCCTACTGCCGTAGCCCAACCACAGCTATGGTCCAACCGACAGAACGAAGAACTCGCCAACCTCACCTACAACTGTATCCTGGGTAATCTGAGAGAATCCTTCCAGCAAAGCTCGACCGCCTACATACCATGGTCGCAGTACCATTAGCAGCTACAGTCAATACCGCAACGTATGTCCAGTGCAACAACCGAACAGACTGTTATCCATCCTGTTTCAACTTCAGCGGACCGGATCCGAAGACCCCTTTGGACCAAGTTCACGTCACCAGGTGCGCCGAGATCAGACACATTTCTTCCCAATCATGGACAGTACTGGACCAAATATGGTGGCTCTGCGAATGGCAAGTATATATGATCATCCCCACCAATACAACTGGGCTCTGTGTCCCTACATCTGCATCCGACCACACGTACGTTCTAACAGCAGACTCGATTCCAACTGTCGACGCCAACCCACATCTACCCACCAGGCGTCAACGACGGAGCTTTGATTTCTTCCCCCATGATTCAGTTTGGGGCTCGGATGTCCCCCTCTAATACAAACACCGGTCAGTCTCCTCCAAAATCATGATGGCGGTATTCCCCAGGGTAGGAACAGCGAAGAACACCCTACGTCTGGAAACCATTGACTACAGATTCCAGGCCCGACACTAATCAATTACTTGTTTCCCTGCAAATGACTGAAACGTATCTGTCCAAAGTCTTAGGGACAACTGTCAGTTTTGCCTGTATTTAAGACACACTCACTGGTCATTCGACTAGAGTTGCAGTAACATCGCAGTGAACAGGAGCCCACTGTAGGAACTCTCTGTCCACTTTGCAGTCTGGTCATACATATTTTCTATTTAAATTTATCTCACTCTTTCTTAGCCTGCTCCTGAAGTTGTATTTTCAGACCTAACAAACATTTCAGTTTTTTTGCCCTAATGTGCGTTTCATGCGCTGAAAATCATGTTTTGGCCAAGTATCATAGTTTTCACTATAACTTAACCTAACCCTAACCCTAACCCTAACTTTCATCACTTAGAATGATATCAAATGAAAAACCTACTTAATTTGGACGATTATACACTATATACACAGTAACTATGTGTCACTGACAGTTTGTTTCGCAGCGGGGGAACATTTCAGTTTTTATTGCCTTGATGTGCATTTCATGCGCTGAAAATCACGTTTTGGCCAAGTATCATAGTTTTCACTATAACTTAATTTCTAGCACTTAGAATGATGCAAAATGAAAAACTTACTTGAATTGGACAATTATACACTATATACACAGTAACTATGTGCCTCTGAGTGTTTGTTTCGCAGCAGGGGAACATTTCAGTTTTTATTGCCTTAACGTGCGTTTCATGCGCTGAAAATCACGTTTTGGCCAAGTATCATAGTTTTCACTATAACTTAATTTCTAGCACTTAGAATGATGCTAAATGCAATACTTACTTGAATTGGATGATTTTACACTTTAGACACAGTAACTATGTGCCTCTGACAGTTTGTTTCGCAGCAGGGGAACATTTCAGTTTTTATTGCCTTAACGTGCGTTTCATGCGCTGAAAATCACGTTTTGGCCAAGTATCATAGTTTTCACTATAACTTAATTTCTAGCACTTAGAATGATGCTAAATGAAAAACTTACTTGAATTGGACGATAATACACTATATACACAGTAACTATGTGCCTCTGGCAGTTTGTTTCGCAGCAGGGGAATATTTCAGTTTTTATTGCCTTAACGTGCGTTTCATGCGCTGAAAATCACGTTTTGGCCAAGTATCATAATTTTCACTATAACTTAATTTCTATCACTTAGAACGATGCCAAATGAAAAACTTACTTGAATTGGACAATTATACACTATATACACAGTAACTATGTGTCTCTGACAGTTTGTTTCGCAGCAGGGGAACATTTCAGTTTTTATTGCCTTAACGTGCGTTTCATGCGCTGAAAATCACGTTTTGGCCAAGTATCATAGTTTTCACTATAACTTAATTTCTATCACTTAGAATGATGCTAAATGCAAAACTTACTTGAATTGGACTATTTTACACTATATACACAGTAACTATGTGTCTCTGACAGTTTGTTTCGCAGCAGGGGGACATTTCAGTTTTTATTGCTAACGTGCGTTTCATGCGCTGAAAATCATGTTTTGGCCGAGTATGATAGTTTTCACTATAACTTAATTTCTATCACTTAGAATGATGCTAAATGAAAAACTTACTTGAATTGGACGATAATACACTATATACACAGTAACTATATGTCTCTGACAGTTTGTTTCGCAGCAGGGGAATATTTCAGTTTTTATTGCCTTAACGTGCGTTTCATGCGCTGAAAATCACGTTTTGGCCAAGTATCATCATTTTCACTATAACTTAATTTATATCACTTAGAATGATGCCAAATGAAAAACTTACTTGAATTGGACAATTATACACTATATACACAGTAACTATGTGTCTCTGACAGTTTGTTTTGCAGCAGGGGAACATTTCAGTTTTTATTGGCTTAACGTGCGTTTCATGCGCTGAAAATCACGTTTTGGCCAAGTATCATAGTTTTCATTATAACTTAATATCTAGCCATTAGAATGATGCCAAATGAAAAACTTATTAAATTATAAAATTTGATGATATTACACTATGTCATTTGTGTCTCTGACATTTTTACACAGTTTTACAAGTTATGACTCCAGACTCTTAATTTACAATTCTGCCTTTATGGATACATTGCATCACCACCCCTTGAGTGGATCTCTTACCTCTCACTGTCTTTCACTTACCTTCATTCAGCATGTAGGTGTCAGATCACCTTGTACCTAATGTCTATTCATATTACCTCACCCGAAGTTATTACACAGAAGGGATTGTGTTGTGTTACCCCAAGTTTAGAGTCCCAACGGATGTGGGAAACTTACAGCGTCTGTCTGCCAGAGAGCAGCAGCTGGAACCGATTGTGACCAGGGTGGCATGGGTCCCTGATCATGTCCCTGGCTCTGCTGAGGTAACGAGGGCTGGCAATGTCTTCCAGTGAGGGCAGAGTAGCCGACGTTCTTCTGCGTAGTGGTGATACCTTTCTAAATAGCCAGGCAGCCCTGGAAAATCACCTGGGCCATAGCGGCTACCCAGCCTGACTGATGCGCTGACACAGGCCCGGAACCTGCCTTCAATGTTTTTCAAATGCAGGGCGTTCCTTGCCGCTCCCACTCAAGGGAACTGAGCCATTAGGATTTTGGATGAGACTGACCAGTATTTGTGTTTGAGGGACACATCCGAGCCACACACTGGATCATGGTCGTGAGCTCCGTCAATAATGTGCCCAAATGGAGGTCATTGATTCGGGAATAACAGAACTTCTGAAGATCCCTAGATGATTATTTTTATACATAATAATCAAAAATACATCCCCATCGTCAATGGATACAATTTTTCGGGTAAATTCACCAACCAGAACAGACTGGGCCTGGTTCTAATACAACCACTATTTTAATCGCAGAATGCCTGTTTTGGACACTGTTTATGGTGGGAAAATAGCTCCAGAACCATCCTGGATCATTATTTTTACACAGAATAGTGAAAATACATCCATCTACACATTCAACACTAATTATGGGTAGAAGCACCAACCAGAACCGACTGGGCCTGGTTCTAATACGACCTCTTTTTTAATCGCAAAATGCCTGTTTTGGACAATGTTTATGGTGGGAAACATTATTTTTATAGAAAATAGTGAAACTACATCCACCCACTCAATCAACACAAATTCTGGGTAAATACACCAACCAGAACCGATTGGGCCTTGTTCTAATACAACCACTATTTTTATCGCAAAATGTTTTGGACACTATTGACGGTGTGAAATATTCCCAGAACATCCCTGCATCTTTAATTTTACACATAATAGTGAAAATGCATCCATCCACACAATTGACACTAAATCTGGGTAAAAGCGGCAACCAGAACCGACTGGGCCCGGTTCTAATTCAACCACCGTGCAAAATAAAGATCCATTGGAGGTTTTTGAATCTTGTGTAAAAAAAGCCCCAAAACATCCCTACATGATTATTTTTAAACAGAATAGTAAAATATACATCCCCATCCTCTTTGGACACAAGTTTCGGATATAAACAGCAACCAGAACCGAGACTAACCAGTTATAATGCAACTATCCATCGTTCCTGCCTGCCTAAAATCTGCCACCATCATTCCTGTCCCCAAAAAGGCCAACCATCTGCAGCTTGAACGATTACAGGCCTGTTGCTCTCACGCCTGTGATCATGAAGTGCTTTGAAAAGTTGGTGGCCCGACACATCAGAAGGACAATCCCCCCCTCAGTTGACCCTCACCAGTTTGCTTATAGAGAAAACAGGTCCACTGAGGATGCTATCGCTGTGGCTCTTCACACAGCACTGAGCCACCTGGAGCACCGGGGGAACTATGTGACGATGCTTTTCATAGACTATAGCTCAGCCTTTAACACCATCAAGCCGGACATCCTGAAGGACAAACTCTACCACCTTGGACTATCCTCTTCAATCTGCTGCTGGGTAAAGAACTTCTTGACTGGTCGACCACAAACTGTCAGAATGGGTCCACACCTCTCTTCCGCCATTACACTGAACACTGGCTCACCACAAGGCTGTGTACTGAGTCCTGTCCTGTACTCCTTGTACACATACGACTGCACACCAGCCCACCAGTCAAACTCTATCATCAAATTCGCCGATGACACCACTGTGATCGGACTCATCTCAGGCGGGGATGAGTCAGCTTACAGAGACGAGGTCGACAAACTGTCTTCTTGGTGCTCGGCGAACAATCTTACACTAAATACCGCAAAGACTAAAGAAATAATCCTGGACTTTCGCAAGCGCAGCACAGACCTGGCCCCACTCCTCATTAACGGAGTATGTGTAGACAGGGTCCAATCCTTCAAATTTCTGGGAGTCCACATCACGGATAGGCTCTCCTGGTCCACAAACACCACAGTGTTAGTAAAGAAGGCCCAGAAACGACTCCACTTTCTCAGGGTACTGAGAAGGGACAAATTGGACACCAAGCTTCTGGCAACCTTCTACAGAGCCACTGTGGAGAGCATCCTGACTTACGGCATTACAGTGTGGTATACCGGAAGCACGGCAGCAGACAAAAAAGCCATACAGAGGGTGATAAACACTGCCCAGAAGATCGTCGGCTGCTCTCTGCCATCACTAGAAGACATTGCCAACCCCCGATACCTTAGAAGAGCCGGGTCTATTGTTGGAGACCCATACCACCCTGGACACGGCCTGTTCCAGTTGCTTCCATCTGGCAGACGCTACAGGTCCTACAAAGCACGGACAAACAGGCTCAAGGACAGCTTTTTCCCAACAGCCATCAGGTCTCTGAACCTGCAGCAACACGTGACGTGACGACTACACATATCCCTACTATGAAATTAAGTCAAGTCGAAATGAAGTAACAGGAAGGTCGTTTGGCGCAGATCTGCCTTCCAAAGGCTGACTGAGGGAGGGTAAGTATAAAGACTGAGAGGTAAGTGATCCAACTTATTCTTGTTGGCATCGGTGAGGCATCTTGCAGTCGCCGCAAAATGGCGCTCAAGGCGGAGAGCTAACAAGTATGAATATGTCATAAATAAATGTCATAAATGTGTCTGGCCTGGGAAGACGAACTTGTGGAGAAGCACTATACAATTTCGTCATACGCTGCTGAGGGTATGATGACTACTAGGCTTTTTGTCAAGTCAATGATGACGACAATGCCTATGTCTGATTTTCATTTTTTCATTTTTTCAACTACTATTTTTTATCACAAAATGCATGTTTTGGAGACTATTTATGGTAGTAAATACCCCTAGAACCATCCTGGATCTTTATTTTTAGACAGAATAGTGAAAATACATCCACCTACACAATCAACACTAACTCTGGGTAAAAGCACCAACCAGAACCGACTGGGCTTGGTTCTACTACAACCAACATGCAAAATAAAGTGCCCAAATGGAGGTCATTTATTCGGGCATAGAAGAACTTCTGAACATCCCTAGATGATAATTTTTATACAGAATAGTCAAAAATACAACAATTGGACACACGTTAAGGGGGTATACACAAACCAGAACCGACTGGGCCTGGTTCTAATACAACCACTATTTTTGTCGCAAAATGCATGTTTTTGACACTATTTCTGGTGGGAAATAGTCTCAGAACATCCCTGGATCTTTATTCTTACAGAGAATAGTGAAAATACATCAAACCCACACAATCGACACTAATTGTGGGTAAAGCACCAACCAGAACCGACTGGGCCTGGTTCCAAACAACCACTTGTAAATAAAGTGCCCAAATTGAGGTCATTGATTAGGGCATAACAGAACTTCTGAACATCCCTAGAATATTATTTTTATAAAGAATAATAAAAAATACATCCCCATAATCATTGGACACAATTTCTGGGTAAAAACACGAACCAGAACCGACTGGGCGTGGTTCTAATACAACCACTACTTTAACCGCAAAATGCCTGTTTTGGACACTGTTTGTGGTGGGAAATAGCTCCAGAATCATCCTGGATCATTATTGTTATACAAAATAGTGAAAATACATCCACTCACACAATAAACACAAATTCTGGGTAAAAGCACCAACCAAAACCGACTGGGCCTGTTTCTAAACCACCACTTGTAAATAAAGTGACCAAATGAAAGTAATTCATTCGGGCATAACAGAACTTCTGAACATCGCTAGATGATTACTTCTATACAGAATAGTCAAGTATACATCCCCATCATAATTGGACACAAGTTTCGTATACAAACACCCACCAGAACCGACTGGACCCTGTTATAATGCAGCCACTATTTTGTATCGCAAAATGCATGTTTTGGACACTATTTATGGAGGGAAATAGCCCCGGAACTGTCCTGGATCTTTATTTTTAGACAGAATAGTGAAAATACATCTACCCACACAATGGATACTATATCTGGGTAAAAGCACCAACCAGAACCGACTGGGCCTGGTTCTTAAAAACCACCACTTGTAAATAAAGTGCCCAAATTGAGGTCATTGATTCGGGCGTAACAAAACTTCTGAACATCACTAGATGATTATTTTTATACAGAATAATCAAAAATACATCCTTATCATCATTGGACACAATTTCAGGTTAAAAACACCAACCAGAATCGCCTGGGCCTGGTTCTAATACAACCACTATTTTAATCGCAAAATGCCTGTTTTGGACACTTTTTATGGTGGGAAATAGCTCCAGAATCACCTAGAATGATGCCAATGAAAGACTTACATGGATAGGACGATTTTACACTATATACACAGGAACTATGTGTCTCTGACAGTTTGTTTGGCAGCAGGGGAACTTTTCAGTTTTTATTGCCTTAATGTACTTTTCATACCCTGAAAATCACGTTTTGGCCAAGTATGATTGTTTTCATTGTAACTTAATTTTTAGCAATGAGAATAATGCCAAATGGATAACTTACTTGAATTGGACGATTTTACACTATATACACAGTAACTATGTGTCTCTGACAGTTTTTTTGGCAGCAGGGGAATATGTAAGATAAGACAAAGTATCTTTGCAAATGCTTGTTCATATTGTATAAGTTTTTGTGAGTATAACAGCATTGTAGTCATCCTTACGGCTGACATAGCAGCATAAACACCCAACTGTCTGACTGAATAAACAATCTTAGTCTTGTGATTGGGGTGACATGTCAGCACAAATATTCAACTGTCTGACACTGATCAATTACTTTTTGCCCTGCAAATGACTGAAATGTATCTGTCCAAAGTCCTAGTGACAACTGTCAGTTTTTCCTGTATTTAAGACACACACACTGGTCATTCGACTAGAGTTTCAGGAACATCGCGTTGAACAGGACCCTACTGTAGGAACTCTCACTGTCCACTTTGCAGTCTGGTAATAAACCAATTGGTCCGGGACCAATGAAAGTAGAACAAGAATTAGCAAAGGCATTATAGTCTTGGTCTGTTAATAGAGTCAGGGACTTAACTAAGACAAAGTCAGGGACTTTTGGTCTTTGTGTGTTCAGAGATATTGGGTTAATCACAAAGTGGAGATCAATTTCAGGTAATTTAGAAAATAATTGTTGTTTAAACTATTAAGTAAGTGATTAATATGGGTCAGAAAGCAACAAAAGGGATGGGTTTATTGTCAGACTGCAAAATGAAAATCGGAGAGTTACCGGGACGAGATATCATGGTCCAGCTTGGGCTAAGCCTAGTGGCCACCCAAAATGGCCTCCGACCCAGGGAATTACAGACCAAAAATATCTTCCACACCACCACATCTAACAGCTTCTACTCTCTCGACATTGTCGGGAATGATTCTGCCAAGGTAGCTGAAAGTCTAAGAGAACAGTCTGAAGATATCTGCCCAGCAGCCCCAGGACAGGAACAACAAACATGGCCATTACGTGTCACCCTGAAGTTCATGGGAGACCGGACGACAAGTGGTTAAACCAATTCTCACAGTTGCCCACTCAACGAATCATAATTAACCACGTATATGCAACTGACCTAATGGACAACCCATTGCCCCCCGGACACATTGCCTATGGGGATGGATCATCATCAAAAACCCTGGATGGAGGAAAAACACAACGTATATGCCGTGGTGACTCAAAAAGACAACCTCAAGACAGGACGACTCCCCGGCGACTGGTCTGCACAAGCCGCAGAAATAGTGGCACTGACAGAGGCATGTAGACTATTCCTAGAACAAGACGTGACGGTGGAAAGACACAGCCCAATCCCTGCTGAATTCCTAAGAGAAATGCAAAATCATTCCCCAGAAAAAGAGAAACTGCAATGGGAAATAGAAGGAGCCACTCAACACAAGAACGGACTCTATGCAGTAGAAAACAAGCCATGCGTGACACGATCATTGTTTGAAGTAATTGCCAAATTGAGCCATGGGAGGAGCCATGTCTCAACAGGAGGGATGATCAGTACAGTACAACAAACAATGCATGTTCCCAGAGGTCTCCAAACTTACCTCAATTATTTTGCAGAAACTGTCTAAACTGCTGTAGACACAACTCTCAAGGCAATGAACAACCCAAGCATGGAACAAGGCAAACAGGAACATATCCCTTCGAGCTTCTGAACATGGATTTCATCAAACTGAACCAAAGTGCTGGACTCGTCGAACAAACCATTAGAACAGTAAAACTCAGACTCAGAAAAACCATGGAAGATACAGGAAAACCATGGCAAGAATGCCTGAGCCTGGTAGAAACGTACATGAGAATCATTCCAACAGCACAGGGATGCACACCATTTGAGGCAGTGAAAGACAGAATCTTCCACTAACAATGTGGGAAAAAGATCTGGTGGTAAAAGAGAAAGGAGAAACAGAATCCCTCAATAAGTGGTTATGCAAAATGTTCCAAGAAAGAACTGTGATGAATGCAAAATAATCTGCCGACATCTTCTCTGTCTCCCACAGAGGAGGTCCTGTCCCCAGGAGACCTGGTACTCGTCAAGGTGATAAAAAGAAAGTGCTGGTCTTCTCCACGTTGGGACGGACCTCACCGTGTGATTTTGGCCATCATCATCACCGCTCTGTGTTCAACCACATGGGGGGAACGTACCAGAACCTTGGTACACTCCCACTGGAGGAGAATGCCCCACTAGCTGGTTCAGGAAAGGATCAGGGGCCCCCAGATCTGCATCCAATTAACCAAGACACCAATCGTCGTTCAAGTACCTTTGCTCAGCCTACAACTTACTCACTTGGGATTACACAGGACTGACTCCAGTTATTTTTATTGGTACCTACAAGCTCCCAGAGTCTGAATGGTCTGGCCAGACACCTTGGACCAGGTCCTCCTCCATACAGGCTACAAAACCATCACATGGCCCCTTTCCAAAGAAGCTACCACCATGACCGCTAACTTCACCAAGTTAGCCACCACCATCAAAGATGGTAAACATATGCTAGACCTTACGACCAATATCCAACAAAAAGGCTGCATCAACCTATGCCTCTGACCGGACCGACCAGGAAAAGGCCCCCTCTTTACTATCACCATCCGCACTACTAGTCCAGCCATGGTCCCCAAAGTGATTGGTGTGAACCCCTTCGTACAACCATCCGCCACACGCCTACTCAAAATCCGTCCGGCAGGAACACCTAAGCCTGAGTAGATACACCTTATTCTCGCCCATGTCCAAACACAGGAAGAAAACGACTACAACCCGATGATGAGGAACAGTTGGTACAGATACACCGCACTCACAGCCCGCGCCACTACCAATGAGTTGTTATGTCTGTTCCCTCTTGCCTACTGCCGTAGCCCAACCACAGCTATGGTCCAACCGACAGAACGAAGAACTCGCCAACCTCACCTACAACTGTATCCTGGGTAATCTGAGAGAATCCTTCCAGCAAAGCTCGACCGCCTACATACCATGGTCGCAGTACCATTAGCAGCTACAGTCAATACCGCAACGTATGTCCAGTGCAACAACCGAACAGACTGTTATCCATCCTGTTTCAACTTCAGCGGACCGGATCCGAAGACCCCTTTGGACCAAGTTCACGTCACCAGGTGCGCCGAGATCAGACACATTTCTTCCCAATCATGGACAGTACTGGACCAAATATGGTGGCTCTGCGAATGGCAAGTATATATGATCATCCCCACCAATACAACTGGGCTCTGTGTCCCTACATCTGCATCCGACCACACGTACGTTCTAACAGCAGACTCGATTCCAACTGTCGACGCCAACCCACATCTACCCACCAGGCGTCAACGACGGAGCTTTGATTTCTTCCCCCATGATTCAGTTTGGGGCTCGGATGTCCCCCTCTAATACAAACACCGGTCAGTCTCCTCCAAAATCATGATGGCGGTATTCCCCAGGGTAGGAACAGCGAAGAACACCCTACGTCTGGAAACCATTGACTACAGATTCCAGGCCCGACACTAATCAATTACTTGTTTCCCTGCAAATGACTGAAACGTATCTGTCCAAAGTCTTAGGGACAACTGTCAGTTTTGCCTGTATTTAAGACACACTCACTGGTCATTCGACTAGAGTTGCAGTAACATCGCAGTGAACAGGAGCCCACTGTAGGAACTCTCTGTCCACTTTGCAGTCTGGTCATACATATTTTCTATTTAAATTTATCTCACTCTTTCTTAGCCTGCTCCTGAAGTTGTATTTTCAGACCTAACAAACATTTCAGTTTTTTTGCCCTAATGTGCGTTTCATGCGCTGAAAATCATGTTTTGGCCAAGTATCATAGTTTTCACTATAACTTAACCTAACCCTAACCCTAACCCTAACTTTCATCACTTAGAATGATATCAAATGAAAAACCTACTTAATTTGGACGATTATACACTATATTTACAGTAACTATGTGTCACTGACAGTTTGTTTCGCAGCGGGGGAACATTTCAGTTTTTATTGCCTTAATGTGCATTTCATGCGCTGAAAATCACGTTTTGGCCAAGTATCATAGTTTTCACTATAACTTAATTTCTAGCACTTAGAATGATGCAAAATGAAAAACTTACTTGAATTGGACAATTATACACTATATACACAGTAACTATGTGCCTCTGAGTGTTTGTTTCGCAGCAGGGGAACATTTCAGTTTTTATTGCCTTAACGTGCGTTTCATGCGCTGAAAATCACGTTTTGGCCAAGTATCATAGTTTTCACTATAACTTAATTTCTAGCACTTAGAATGATGCTAAATGCAATACTTACTTGAATTGGATGATTTTACACTTTAGACACAGTAACTATGTGCCTCTGACAGTTTGTTTCGCAGCATGGGAACATTTCAGTTTTTATTGCCTTAACGTGCGTTTCATGCGCTGAAAATCACGTTTTGGCCAAGTATCATAGTTTTCACTATAACTTAATTTCTAGCACTTAGAATGATGCTAAATGCAATACTTACTTGAATTGGATGATTTTACACTATAGACACAGTAACTATGTGCCTCTGGCAGTTTGTTTCGCAGCAGGGGAACATTTCAGTTTTTATTGCCTTAACGTGCGTTTCATGCGCTGAAAATCACGTTTTGGCCAAGTATCATAATTTTCACTATAACTTAATTTCTAGCACTTAGAATGATGCCAAATGAAAAACTTACTTGAATTGGACAATAATACACTATATACACAGTAACTATGTGTCTCTGACAGTTTGTTTCGCAGCAGGGGAACATTTCAGTTTTTATTGCCTTAACGTGCGTTTCATGCGCTGAAAATCACGTTTTGGCCAAGTATCATAGTTTTCACTATAACTTAATTTCTATCACTTAGAATGATGCTAAATGCAAAACTTACTTGAATTGGACTATTTTACACTATATACACAGTAACTATGTGTCTCTGACAGTTTGTTTCGCAGCAGGGGGACATTTCAGTTTTTATTGCTAACGTGCGTTTCATGCGCTGAAAATCATGTTTTGGCCGAGTATGATAGTTTTCACTATAACTTAATTTCTATCACTTAGAATGATGCTAAATGAAAAACTTACTTGAATTGGACGATAATACACTATATACACAGTAACTATATGTCTCTGACAGTTTGTTTCGCAGCAGGGGAATATTTCAGTTTTTATTGCCTTAACGTGCGTTTCATGCGCTGAAAATCACGTTTTGGCCAAGTATCATAATTTTCACTATAACTTAATTTATATCACTTAGAATGATGCCAAATGAAAAACTTACTTGAATTGGACAATTATACACTATATACACAGTAACTATGTGTCTCTGACAGTTTGTTTCGCAGCAGGGGAACATTTCAGTTTTTATTGGCTTAACGTGCGTTTCATGCGCTGAAAATCACGTTTTGGCCAAGTATCATAGTTTTCATTATAACTTAATATCTAGCCATTAGAATGATGCCAAATGAAAAACTTATTAAATTATAAAATTTGATGATATTACACTATGTCATTTGTGTCTCTGACATTTTTACACAGTTTTACAAGTTATGACTCCAGACTCTTAATTTACAATTCTGCCTTTATGGATACATTGCATCACCACCCCTTGAGTGGATCTCTTACCTCTCACTGTCTTTCACTTACCTTCATTCAGCATGTAGGTGTCAGATCACCTTGTACCTAATGTCTATTCATATTACCTCACCCGAAGTTATTACACAGAAGGGATTGTGTTGTGTTCCCCCAAGTTTAGAGTCCCAACGGATGTGGGAAACTTACAGCGTCTGTCTGCCAGAGAGCAGCAGCTGGAACAGATTGTGACCAGGGTGGCATGGGTCCCTGATCATGTCCCTGGCTCTGCTGAGGTAACGAGGGCTGGCAATGTCTTCCAGTGAGGGCAGAGTAGCCGACGTTCTTCTGCGTAGTGGTGATACCTTTCTAAATAGCCAGGCAGCCCTGGAAAATCACCTGGGCCATAGCGGCTACCCAGCCTGACTGATGCGCTGACACAGGCCCGGAACCTGCCTTCAATGTTTTTCAAATGCAGGGCGTTCCTTGCCGCTCCCACTCAAGGGAACTGAGCCATTAGGATTTTGGATGAGACTGACCAGTATTTGTGTTTGAGGGACACATCCGAGCCACACACTGGATCATGGTCGTGAGCTCCGTCAATAATGTGCCCAAATGGAGGTCATTGATTCGGGAATAACAGAACTTCTGAAGATCCCTAGATGATTATTTTTATACATAATAATCAAAAATACATCCCCATCGTCAATGGATACAATTTTTCGGGTAAATTCACCAACCAGAACAGACTGGGCCTGGTTCTAATACAACCACTATTTTAATCGCAGAATGCCTGTTTTGGACACTGTTTATGGTGGGAAAATAGCTCCAGAACCATCCTGGATCATTATTTTTACACAGAATAGTGAAAACACATCCATCTACACATTCAACACTAATTATGGGTAGAAGCACCAACCAGAACCGACTGGGCCTGGTTCTAATACGACCTCTTTTTTAATCGCAAAATGCCTGTTTTGGACAATGTTTATGGTGGGAAACATTATTTTTATAGAAAATAGTGAAACTACATCCACCCACTCAATCAACACAAATTCTGGGTAAATACACCAACCAGAACCGATTGGGCCTTGTTCTAATACAACCACTATTTTTATCGCAAAATGTTTTGGACACTATTGACGGTGTGAAATATTCCCAGAACATCCCTGCATCTTTAATTTTACACATAATAGTGAAAATGCATCCATCCACACAATTGACACTAAATCTGGGTAAAAGCGGCAACCAGAACCGACTGGGCCCGGTTCTAATTCAACCACCGTGCAAAATAAAGATCCATTGGAGGTTTTTGATTCTTGTGTAAAAAAAGCCCCAAAACATCCCTACATGATTATTTTTAAACAGAATAGTAAAATATACATCCCCATCCTCTTTGGACACAAGTTTCGGATATAAACAGCAACCAGAACCGAGACTAACCAGTTATAATGCAACTATCCATCGTTCCTGCCTGCCTAAAATCTGCCACCATCATTCCTGTCCCCAAAAAGGCCAACCATCTGCAGCTTGAACGATTACAGGCCTGTTGCTCTCACGCCTGTGATCATGAAGTGCTTTGAAAAGTTGGTGGCCCGACACATCAGAAGGACAATCCCCCCCTCAGTTGACCCTCACCAGTTTGCTTATAGAGAAAACAGGTCCACTGAGGATGCTATCGCTGTGGCTCTTCACACAGCACTGAGCCACCTGGAGCACCGGGGGAACTATGTGACGATGCTTTTCATAGACTATAGCTCAGCCTTTAACACCATCAAGCCGGACATCCTGAAGGACAAACTCTACCACCTTGGACTATCCTCTTCAATCTGCTGCTGGGTAAAGAACTTCTTGACTGGTCGACCACAAACTGTCAGAATGGGTCCACACCTCTCTTCCGCCATTACACTGAACACTGGCTCACCACAAGGCTGTGTACTGAGTCCTGTCCTGTACTCCTTGTACACATACGACTGCACACCAGCCCACCAGTCAAACTCTATCATCAAATTCGCCGATGACACCACTGTGATCGGACTCATCTCAGGCGGGGATGAGTCAGCTTACAGAGACGAGGTCGACAAACTGTCTTCTTGGTGCTCGGCGAACAATCTTACACTAAATACCGCAAAGACTAAAGAAATAATCCTGGACTTTCGCAAGCGCAGCACAGACCTGGCCCCACTCCTCATTAACGGAGTATGTGTAGACAGGGTCCAATCCTTCAAATTTCTGGGAGTCCACGTCGCGGATAGGCTCTCCTGGTCCACAAACACCACAGTGTTAGTAAAGAAGGCCCAGAAACGACTCCACTTTCTCAGGGTACTGAGAAGGGACAAATTGGACACCAAGCTTCTGGCAACCTTCTACAGAGCCACTGTGGAGAGCATCCTGACTTACGGCATTACAGTGTGGTATACCGGAAGCACGGCAGCAGACAAAAAAGCCATACAGAGGGTGATAAACACTGCCCAGAAGATCGTCGGCTGCTCTCTGCCATCACTAGAAGACATTGCCAACCCCCGATACCTTAGAAGAGCCGGGTCTATTGTTGGAGACCCATACCACCCTGGACACGGCCTGTTCCAGTTGCTTCCATCTGGCAGACGCTACAGGTCCTACAAAGCACGGACAAACAGGCTCAAGGACAGCTTTTTCCCAACAGCCATCAGGTCTCTGAACCTGCAGCAACACGTGACGTGACGACTACACATATCCCTACTATGAAATTAAGTCAAGTCGAAATGAAGTAACAGGAAGGTCGTTTGGCGCAGATCTGCCTTCCAAAGGCTGACTGAGGGAGGGTAAGTATAAAGACTGAGAGGTAAGTGATCCACCTTATTCTTGTTGGCATCGGTGAGGCATCTTGCAGTCGCCGCAAAATGGCGCTCAAGGCGGAGAGCTAACAAGTATGAATATGTCATAAATAAATGTCATAAATGTGTCTGGCCTGGGAAGACGAACTTGTGGAGAAGCACTATACAATTTCGTCATACGCTGCTGAGGGTATGATGACTACTAGGCTTTTTGTCAAGTCAATGATGACGACAATGCCTATGTCTGATTTTCATTTTTTCATTTTTTCAACTACTATTTTTTATCACAAAATGCATGTTTTGGAGACTATTTATGGTAGTAAATACCCCTAGAACCATCCTGGATCTTTATTTTTAGACAGAATAGTGAAAATACATCCACCTACACAATCAACACTAACTCTGGGTAAAAGCACCAACCAGAACCGACTGGACTTGGTTCTACTACAACCAACATGCAAAATAAAGTGCCCAAATGGAGGTCATTTATTCGGGCATAGAAGAACTTCTGAACATCCCTAGATGATAATTTTTATACAGAATAGTCAAAAATACAACCCCATTCCTATTGGACACACGTTAAGGGGGTATACACAAACCAGAACCGACTGGGCCTGGTTCTAATACAACCACTATTTTTGTCGCAAAATGCATGTTTTTGACACTATTTCTGGTGGGAAATAGTCTCAGAAAATCCCTGGATCTTTATTCTTACAGAGAATAGTGAAAATACATCAAACCCACACAATCGACACTAATTGTGGGTAAAGCACCAACCAGAACCGACTGGGCCTGGTTCTAAACAACCACTTGTAAATAAAGTGCCCAAATTGAGGTCATTGATTAGGGCATAACAGAACTTCTGAACATCCCTAGAATATTATTTTTATAAAGAATAATAAAAAATACATCCCCATAATCATTGGACACAATTTCTGGGTAAAAACACGAACCAGAACCGACTGGGCGTGGTTCTAATACAACCACTACTTTAACCGCAAAATGCCTGTTTTGGACACTGTTTGTGGTGGGAAATAGCTCCAGAATCATCCTGGATCATTATTGTTATACAAAATAGTGAAAATACATCCACTCACACAATAAACACAAATTCTGGGTAAAAGCACCAACCAAAACCGACTGGGCCTGTTTCTAAACCACCACTTGTAAATAAAGTGACCAAATGAAAGTAATTCATTCGGGCATAACAGAACTTCTGAACATCGCTAGATGATTACTTCTATACAGAATAGTCAAGTATACATCCCCATCATAATTGGACACAAGTTTCGTATACAAACACCCACCAGAACCGACTGGACCCTGTTATAATGCAGCCACTATTTTGTATCGCAAAATGCATGTTTTGGACACTATTTATGGAGGGAAATAGCCCCGGAACTGTCCTGGATCTTTATTTTTAGACAGAATAGTGAAAATACATCTACCCACACAATGGATACTATATCTGGGTAAAAGCACCAACCAGAACCGACTGGGCCTGGTTCTTAAAAACCACCACTTGTAAATAAAGTGCCCAAATTGAGGTCATTGATTCGGGCGTAACAAAACTTCTGAACATCCCTAGATGATTATTTTTATACAGAATAATCAAAAATACATCCTTATCATCATTGGACACAATTTCAGGGTAAAAACACCAACCAGAATCGCCTGGGCCTGGTTCTAATACAACCACTATTTTAATCGCAAAATGCCTGTTTTGGACACTTTTTATGGTGGGAAATAGCTCCAGAATCACCTAGAATGATAGCAATGAAAGACTTACATGGATAGGACGATTTTACACTATATACACAGGAACTATGTGTCTCTGACAGTTTGTTTGGCAGCAGGGGAACTTTTCAGTTTTTATTGCCTTAATGTACTTTTCATACCCTGAAAATCACGTTTTGGCCAAGTATGATTGTTTTCATTGTAACTTAATTTTTAGCAATGAGAATAATGCCAAATGGATAACTTACTTGAATTGGACGATTTTACACTATATACACAGTAACTATGTGTCTCTGACAGTTTTTTTGGCAGCAGGGGAATATGTAAGATTAGACAAAGTATCTTTGCAAATGCTTGTTCATATTGTATAAGTTTTTGTGAGTATAACAGCATTGTAGTCATCCTTACGGCTGACATAGCAGCATAAACACCCAACTGTCTGACTGAATAAACAATCTTAGTCTTGTGATTGGGGTGACATGTCAGCACAAATATTCAACTGTCTGACACTGATCAATTACTTTTTGCCCTGCAAATGACTGAAATGTATCTGTCCAAAGTCCTAGTGACAACTGTCAGTTTTTCCTGTATTTAAGACACACACACTGGTCATTCGACTAGAGTTTCAGGAACATCGCGTTGAACAGGACCCTACTGTAGGAACTCTCACTGTCCACTTTGCAGTCTGGTAATAAACCAATTGGTCCGGGACCAATGAAAGTAGAACAAGAATTAGCAAAGGCATTATAGTCTTGGTCTGTTAATAGAGTCAGGGACTTAACTAAGACAAAGTCAGGGACTTTTGGTCTTTGTGTGTTCAGAGATATTGGGTTAATCACAAAGTGGAGATCAATTTCAGGTAATTTAGAAAATAATTGTTGTTTAAACTATTAAGTAAGTGATTAATATGGGTCAGAAAGCAACAAAAGGGATGGGTTTATTGTCAGACTGCAAAATGAAAATCGGAGAGTTACCGGGACGAGATATCATGGTCCAGCTTGGGCTAAGCCTAGTGGCCACCCAAAATGGCCTCCGACCCAGGGAATTACAGACCAAAAATATCTTCCACACCACCACATCTAACAGCTTCTACTCTCTCGACATTGTCGGGAATGATTCTGCCAAGGTAGCTGAAAGTCTAAGAGAACAGTCTGAAGATATCTGCCCAGCAGCCCCAGGACAGGAACAACAAACATGGCCATTACGTGTCACCCTGAAGTTCATGGGAGACCGGACGACAAGTGGTTAAACCAATTCTCACAGTTGCCCACTCAACGAATCATAATTAACCACGTATATGCAACTGACCTAATGGACAACCCATTGCCCCCCGGACACATTGCCTATGGGGATGGATCATCATCAAAAACCCTGGATGGAGAAAAACACAACGTATATGCCGTGGTGACTCAAAAAGACAACCTCAAGACAGGACGACTCCCCGGCGACTGGTCTGCACAAGCCGCAGAAATAGTGGCACTGACAGAGGCATGTAGACTATTCCTAGAACAAGACGTGACGGTGGAAAGACACAGCCCAATCCCTGCTGAATTCCTAAGAGAAATGCAAAATCATTCCCCAGAAAAAGAGAAACTGCAATGGGAAATAGAAGGAGCCACTCAACACAAGAACGGACTCTATGCAGTAGAAAACAAGCCATGCGTGACACGATCATTGTTTGAAGTAATTGCCAAATTGAGCCATGGGAGGAGCCATGTCTCAACAGGAGGGATGATCAGTACAGTACAACAAACAATGCATGTTCCCAGAGGTCTCCAAACTTACCTCAATTATTTTGCAGAAACTGTCTAAACTGCTGTAGACACAACTCTCAAGGCAATGAACAACCCAAGCATGGAACAAGGCAAACAGGAACATATCCCTTCGAGCTTCTGAACATGGATTTCATCAAACTGAACCAAAGTGCTGGACTCGTCGAACAAACCATTAGAACAGTAAAACTCAGACTCAGAAAAACCATGGAAGATACAGGAAAACCATGGCAAGAATGCCTGAGCCTGGTAGAAACGTACATGAGAATCATTCCAACAGCACAGGGATGCACACCATTTGAGGCAGTGAAAGACAGAATCTTCCACTAACAATGTGGGAAAAAGATCTGGTGGTAAAAGAGAAAGGAGAAACAGAATCCCTCAATAAGTGGTTATGCAAAATGTTCCAAGAAAGAACTGTGATGAATGCAAAATAATCTGCCGACATCTTCTCTGTCTCCCACAGAGGAGGTCCTGTCCCCAGGAGACCTGGTACTCGTCAAGGTGATAAAAAGAAAGTGCTGGTCTTCTCCACGTTGGGACGGACCTCACCGTGTGATTTTGGCCATCATCATCACCGCTCTGTGTTCAACCACATGGGGGGAACGTACCAGAACCTTGGTACACTCCCACTGGAGGAGAATGCCCCACTAGCTGGTTCAGGAAACGATCAGGGGCCCCCAGATCTGCATCCCATTAACCAAGACACCAATCGTTGTTCAAGTACCTTTGCTCAGCCTACAGCTTACTCACTTGGGATTACACAGGACTGACTCCAGTTATTTTTATTGGTACCTACAAGCTCCCAGAGTCTGAATGGTCTGGCCAGACACCTTGGACCAGGTCCTCCTCCATACAGGCTACAAAACCATCACATGGCCCCTTTCCAAAGAAGCTACCACCATGACCGCTAACTTCACCAAGTTAGCCACCACCATCAAAGATGGTAAACATATGCTAGACCTTACGACCAATATCCAACAAAAAGGCTGCATCAACCTATGCCTCTGACCGGACCGACCAGGAAAAGGCCCCCTCTTTACGATCACCATCCGCACTACTAGTCCAGCCATGGTCCCCAAAGTGATTGGTGTGAACCCCTTCGTACAACCATCCGCCACACGCCTACTCAAAATCCGTCCGGCAGGAACACCTAAGCCTGAGTAGATACACCTTATTCTCGCCCATGTCCAAACACAGGAAGAAAACGACTACAACCCGATGATGAGGAACAGTTGGTACAGTACACCGCACTCACAGCCCGCGCCACAACCAATGAGTTGTTATGTCTGTTCCCTCTTGCCTACTGCCGTAGCCCAACCACAGCTATGGTCCAACCGACAGAACGAAGAACTCGCCAACCTCACCTACAACTGTATCCTGGGTAATCTGAGAGAATCCTTCCAGCAAAGCTCGACCGCCTACATACCATGGTCGCAGTACCATTAGCAGCTACAGTCAATACCGCAACGTATGTCCAGTGCAACAACCGAACAGACTGTTATCCATCCTGTTTCAACTTCAGCGGACCGGATCCGAAGACCCCTTTGGACCAAGTTCACGTCACCAGGTGCGCCGAGATCAGACACATTCCTTTCCAATCATGGACAGTACTGGACCAAATATGGTGGCTCTGCGAATGGCAAGTGTATATGATCATCCCCACCAATACAACTGGGCTCTGTGTCCCTACATCTGCATCCGACCACACGTACGTTCTAACAGCAGACTCGATTCCAACTGTCGACGCCAACCCACATCTACCCACCAGGCGTCAACGACGGAGCTTTGATTTCTTCCCCCATGATTCAGTTTGGGGCTCGGATGTCCCCCTCTAATACAAACACTGGTCAGTCTCCTCCAAAATCATGATGGCGGTATTCCCCAGGGTAGGAACAGCGAAGAACACCCTTCGTCTGGAAACCATTGACTACAGATTCCAGGCCCGACACTAATCAATTACTTGTTGCCCTGCAAATGACTGAAACGTATCTGTCCAAAGTCTTAGGGACAACTGTCAGTTTTGCCTGTATTTAAGACACACTCACTGGTCATTCGACTAGAGTTGCAGTAACATCGCAGTGAACAGGAGCCCACTGTAGGAACTCTCTGTCCACTTTGCAGTCTGGTCATACATATTTTCTATTTAAATTTATCTCACTCTTTCTTAGCCTGCTCCTGAAGTTGTATTTTCAGACCTAACAAACATTTCAGTTTTTTTGCCCTAATGTGCGTTTCATGCGCTGAAAATCATGTTTTGGCCAAGTATCATAGTTTTCACTATAACTTAACCTAACCCTAACCCTAACCCTAACTTTCATCACTTAGAATGATATCAAATGAAAAACCTACTTAATTTGGACGATTATACACTATATACACAGTAACTATGTGTCACTGACAGTTTGTTTCGCAGCGGGGGAACATTTCAGTTTTTATTGCCTTAATGTGCATTTCATGCGCTGAAAATCACGTTTTGGCCAAGTATCATAGTTTTCACTATAACTTAATTTCTAGCACTTAGAATGATGCAAAATGAAAAACTTACTTGAATTATACAATTATACACTATATACACAGTAACTATGTGCCTCTGAGTGTTTGTTTCGCAGCAGGGAACATTTCAGTTTTTATTGCCTTAACGTGCGTTTCATGCGCTGAAAATCACGTTTTGGCCAAGTATCATAGTTTTCACTATAACTTAATTTCTAGCACTTAGAATGATGCTAAATGCAATACTTACTTGAATTGGATGATTTTACACTATAGACACAGTAACTATGTGCCTCTGACAGTTTGTTTCGCAGCAGGGGAACATTTCAGTTTTTATTGCCTTAACGTGCGTTTCATGCGCTGAAAATCACGTTTTGGCCAAGTATCATAGTTTTGACTATAACTTAATTTCTAGCACTTAGAATGATGCTAAATGCAATACTTACTTGAACTGGATGATTTTACACTATAGACACAGTAACTATGTGCCTCTGACAGTTTGTTTCGCAGCAGGGGAACATTTCAGTTTTTATTGCCTTAACGTGCGTTTCATGCGCTGAAAATCACGTTTTGGCCCAGTATCATAGTTTTCACTATAACTTAATTTCTAGCACTTAGAATGATGCTAAATGCAATACTTACTTGAATTGGATGATTTTACACTATAGACACAGTAACTATGTGCCTCTGACAGTTTGTTTCGCAGCAGGGGAACATTTCAGTTTTTATTGCCTTAACGTGCGTTTCATGCGCTGAAAATCACGTTTTGGCCAAGTATCATAATTTTCACTATAACTTAATTTCTATCACTTAGAATGATGCCAAATGAAAAACTTACTTGAATTGGACAATAATACACTATATACACAGTAACTATGTGTCTCTGACAGTTTGTTTCGCAGCAGGGGAACATTTCAGTTTTTATTGCCTTAACGTGCGTTTCATGCGCTGAAAATCACGTTTTGGCCAAGTATCATAGTTTTCACTATAACTTAATTTCTATCACTTAGAATGATGCTAAATGCAAAACTTACTTGAATTGGACTATTTTACACTATATACACAGTAACTATGTGTCTCTGACAGTTTGTTTCGCAGCAGGGGGACATTTCAGTTTTTATTGCTAACGTGCGTTTCATGCGCTGAAAATCATGTTTTGGCCGAGTATGATAGTTTTCACTATAACTTAATTTCTATCACTTAGAATGATGCTAAATGAAAAACTTACTTGAATTGGACGATAATACACTATATACACAGTAACTATATGTCTCTGACAGTTTGTTTCGCAGCAGGAGAATATTTCAGTTTTTATTGCCTTAACGTGCGTTTCATGCGCTGAAAATCACGTTTTGGCCAAGTATCATAATTTTCACTATAACTTAATTTATATCACTTAGAATGATGCCAAATGAAAAACTTACTTGAATTGGACAATTATACACTATATACACAGTAACTATGTGTCTCTGACAGTTTGTTTCGCAGCAGGGGAACATTTCAGTTTTTATTGGCTTAACGTGCGTTTCATACGCTGAAAATTACGTTTTGGCCAAGTATCATAGTTTTCATTGTAACTTAATATCTAGCCATTAGAATGATGCCAAATGAAAAACTTATTAAATTATAAAATTTGATGATATTACACTATGTCATTTGTGTCTCTGACATTTTTACACCGTTTTACAAGTTATGACTCCAGACTCTTAATTTACAATTCTGCCTTTATGGATACATTGCATCACCACCCCTTGAGTGGATCTCTTACCTCTCACTGTCTTTCACTTACCTTCATTCAGCATGTAGGTGTCAGATCACCTTGTACCTAATGTCTATTCATATTACCTCACCCGAAGTTATTACACAGAAGGGATTGTGTTGTGTTACCCCAAGTTTAGAGTCCCAACGGATGTGGGAAACTTACAGCGTCTGTCTGCCAGAGAGCAGCAGCTGGAACCGATTGTGACCAGGGTGGCATGGGTCCCTGATCATGTCCCTGGCTCTGCTGAGGTAACGAGGGCTGGCAATGTCTTCCAGTGAGGGCAGAGTAGCCGACGTTCTTCTGCGTAGTGGTGATACCTTTCTAAATAGCCTTTTTGTCTGCTGCCGTTCTTCCCGCGTACCACCAAATGTGCTTTTTATGTGCTGATAAGCACGTTTTGGTCGAATATGAAAGTTTTCAAGTGTGCACTTGACCCTAGATGACCTGGAGAGTGACAGTTACTCCTGAAGTTGAACCTCTTTTCATCGCACAATACAAGGAAAAAATTGCAAACCCTGTTAGCCAGCCTTTCTTATATTTCTCGAGGCGAACAAACAATTGCAAGGCCAACTAGTTAGTCTTTCTTACATTCCACGATCTTTTAATTCAATTGTAAAACCAGTTTGGCTAGTCTACCTTGCATTCTACGATCTTAAAAAACAAAGTTAAACCAGTATGACCACATGGTGCGACAAGAATAAACAATTATTAAGCCAGTTAGCCAGTCCATCCCACAATTCCCTCCTTTTGTGTCTGTGAAAATATTGAAATATTGAAGTGGCTGTTTCCATGAGCCAGAGAAGAACCAGTCAAGCCATCCTCGTTGTGGAACCGGATCTCCGGTCACAGCTCTCTGCATGTTCCTAATAGCCTGCAGGGCATCATGGACCGAGCAGGACATGCCGGCAGGGATGAAGGGGCAGCACGAGTCTCCCACCATGAAACACACACAGCCCCGCTGGGTGGCCACTCCGTCAAGAGCAGGGCAGCCCTGGAAAATCACCTGGGCCATAGCGGCTACCCAGCCTGACTGATGCGCCGACACAGGCCCGGAACCTGCCTTCACTACTATTTTTTATCACAAAATGCATGTTTTGGAGACTATTTATGGTAGTAAATACCCCTAGAAACATCCTGGATCTTTATTTTTAGACAGAATAGTGAAAATACATCCACCTACACAATCAACACTAACTCTGGGTAAAAGCACCAACCAGAACCGACTGGGCTTGGTTCTACTACAACCAACATGCAAAATAAAGTGCCCAAATGGAGGTCATTTATTCGGGCATAGAAGAACTTCTGAACATCCCTAGATGATAATTTTTATACAGAATAGTCAAAAATACAACCCCATTCCTATTGGACACACGTTAAGGGGGTATACACAAACCAGAACCGACTGGGCCTGGTTCTAATACAACCACTATTTTTGTCGCAAAATGCATGTTTTTGACACTATTTCTGGTGGGAAATAGTCTCAGAACATCCCTGGATCTTTATTCTTACAGAGAATAGTGAAAATACATCAAACCCACACAATCGACACTAATTGTGGGTAAAGCACCAACCAGAACCGACTGGGCCTGGTTCTAAACAACCACTTGTAAATAAAGTGCCCAAATTGAGGTCATTGATTAGGGCATAACAGAACTTCTGAACATCCCTAGAATATTATTTTTATAAAGAATAATAAAAAATACATCCCCATAATCATTGGACACAATTTCTGGGTAAAAACACGAACCAGAACCGACTGGGCGTGGTTCTAATACAACCACTACTTTAACCGCAAAATGCCTGTTTTGGACACTGTTTGTGGTGGGAAATAGCTCCAGAATCATCCTGGATCATTATTGTTATACAAAATAGTGAAAATACATCCACTCACACAATAAACACAAATTCTGGGTAAAAGCACCAACCAAAACCGACTGGGCCTGTTTCTAAACCACCACTTGTAAATAAAGTGACCAAATGAAAGTAATTCATTCGGGCATAACAGAACTTCTGAACATCGCTAGATGATTACTTCTATACAGAATAGTCAAGTATACATCCCCATCATAATTGGACACAAGTTTCGTATACAAACACCCACCAGAACCGACTGGACCCTGTTATAATGCAGCCACTATTTTGTATCGCAAAATGCATGTTTTGGACACTATTTATGGAGGGAAATAGCCCCGGAACTGTCCTGGATCTTTATTTTTAGACAGAATAGTGAAAATACATCTACCCACACAATGGATACTATATCTGGGTAAAAGCACCAACCAGAACCGACTGGGCCTGGTTCTTAAAAACCACCACTTGTAAATAAAGTGCCCAAATTGAGGTCATTGATTCGGGCGTAACAAAACATCTGAACATCCCTAGATGATTATTTTTATACAGAATAATCAAAAATACATCCTTATCATCATTGGACACAATTTCAGGGTAAAAACACCAACCAGAATCGCCTGGGCCTGGTTCTAATACAACCACTATTTTAATCGCAAAATGCCTGTTTTGGACACTTTTTATGGTGGGAAATAGCTCCAGAATCACCTAGAATGATGCCAATGAAAGACTTACATGGATAGGACATTTTACACTATATACACAGGAACTATGTGTCTCTGACAGTTTGTTTGGCAGCAGGGGAACTTTTCAGTTTTTATTGCCTTAATGTACTTTTCATACCCTGAAAATCACGTTTTGGCCAAGTATGATTGTTTTCATTGTAACTTAATTTTTAGCAATGAGAATAATGCCAAATGGATAACTTACTTGAATTGGACGATTTTACACTATATACACAGTAACTATGTGTCTCTGACAGTTTTTTTGGCAGCAGGGGAATATGTAAGATTAGACAAAGTATCTTTGCAAATGCTTGTTCATATTGTATAAGTTTTTGTGAGTATAACAGCATTGTAGTCATCCTTACGGCTGACATAGCAGCATAAACACCCAACTGTCTGACTGAATAAACAATCTTAGTCTTGTGATTGGGGTGACATGTCAGCACAAATATTCAACTGTCTGACACTGATCAATTACTTTTTGCCCTGCAAATGACTGAAATGTATCTGTCCAAAGTCCTAGTGACAACTGTCAGTTTTTCCTGTATTCAAGACACACACACTGGTCATTCGACTAGAGTTTCAGGAACATCGCGTTGAACAGGACCCTACTGTAGGAACTCTCACTGTCCACTTTGCAGTCTGGTAATAAACCAATTGGTCCGGGACCAATGAAAGTAGAACAAGAATTAGCAAAGGCATTATAGTCTTGGTCTGTTAATAGAGTCAGGGACTTAACTAAGACAAAGTCAGGGACTTTTGGTCTTTGTGTGTTCAGAGATATTGGGTTAATCACAAAGTGGAGATCAATTTCGGGTAATTTAGAAAATAATTGTTGTTTAAACTATTAAGTAAGTGATTAATATGGGTCAGAAAGCAACAAAAGGGATGGGTTTATTGTCAGACTGCAAAATGAAAATCGGAGAGTTACCGGGACGAGATATCATGGTCCAGCTTGGGCTAAGCCTAGTGGCCACCCAAAATGGCCTCCGACCCAGGGAATTACAGACCAAAAATATCTTCCACACCACCACATCTAACAGCTTCTACTCTCTCGACATTGTCGGGAATGTTTCTGCCAAGGTAGCTGAAAGTCTAAGAGAACAGTCTGAAGATATCTGCCCAGCAGCCCCAGGACAGGAACAACAAACATGGCCATTACGTGTCACCCTGAAGTTCATGGGAGACCGGACGACAAGTGGTTAAACCAATTCTCACAGTTGCCCACTCAACGAATCATAATTAACCACGTATATGCAACTGACCTAATGGACAACCCATTGCCCCCCGGACACATTGCCTATGGGGATGGATCATCATCAAAAACCCTGGATGGAGAAAAACACAACGTATATGCCGTGGTGACTCAAAAACACAACCTCAAGACAGGACGACTCCCCGGCGACTGGTCTGCACAAGCCGCAGAAATAGTGGCACTGACAGAGGCATGTAGACTATTCCTAGAACAAGACGTGACGGTGGAAAGACACAGCCCAATCCCTGCTGAATTCCTAAGAGAAATGCAAAATCATTCCCCAGAAAAAGAGAAACTGCAATGGGAAACAGAAGGAGCCACTCAACACAAGAATGGACTCTATGCAGTAGAAAACAAGCCATGCGTGACACGATCATTGTTTGAAGTAATTGCCAAATTGAGCCATGGGAGGAGCCATGTCTCAACAGGAGGGATGATCAGTACAGTACAACAAACAATGCATGTTCCCAGAGGTCTCCAAACTTACCTCAATTATTTTGCAGAAACTGTCTAAACTGCTGTAGACACAACTCTCAAGGCAATGAACAACCCAAGCATGGAACAAGGCAAACAGGAACATATCCCTTCGAGCTTCTGAACATGGATTTCATCAAACTGAACCAAAGTGCTGGACTCGTCGAACAAACCATTAGAACAGTAAAACTCAGACTCAGAAAAACCATGGAAGATACAGGAAAACGATGGCAAGAATGCCTGAGCCTGGTAGAAACGTACATGAGAATCATTCCAACAGCACAGGGATGCACACCATTTGAGGCAGTGAAAGACAGAATCTTCCACTAACAATGTGGGAAAAAGATCTGGTGGTAAAAGAGAAAAGGGAAACAGAATCCCTCACTAAGTGGTTATGCAAAATGTTCCAAGAAAGAACTGTGATGAATGCAAAATAATCTGCCGACATCTTCTCTGTCTCCCACAGAGGAGGTCCTGTCCCCAGGAGACCTGGTACTCGTCAAGGTGATAAAAAGAAAGTGCTGGTCTTCTCCACGTTGGGACGGACCTCACCGTGTGATTTTGGCCATCATCATCACCGCTCTGTGTTCAACCACATGGGGGGAACGTACCAGAACCTTGGTACACTCCCACTGGAGGAGAATGCCCCACTAGCTGGTTCAGGAAACGATCAGGGGCCCCCAGATCTGCATCCCATTAACCAAGACACCAATCGTTGTTCAAGTACCTTTGCTCAGCCTACAGCTTACTCACTTGGGATTACACAGGACTGACTCCAGTTATTTTTATTGGTACCTACAAGCTCCCAGAGTCTGAATGGTCTGGCCAGACACCTTGGACCAGGTCCTCCTCCATACAGGCTACAAAACCATCACATGGCCCCTTTCCAAAGAAGCTACCACCATGACCGCTAACTTCACCAAGTTAGCCACCACCATCAAAGATGGTAAACATATGCTAGACCTTACGACCAATATCCAACAAAAAGGCTGCATCAACCTATGCCTCTGACCGGACCGACCAGGAAAAGGCCCCCTCTTTACGATCACCATCCGCACTACTAGTCCAGCCATGGTCCCCAAAGTGATTGGTGTGAACCCCTTCGTACAACCATCCGCCACGCGCCTACTCAAAATCCGTCCGGCAGGAACACCTAAGCCTGAGTAGATACACCTTATTCTCGCCCATGTCCAAACACAGGAAGAAAACGACTACAACCCGATGATGAGGAACAGTTGGTACAGATACACCGCACTCACAGCCCGCGCCACAACCAATGAGTTGTTATGTCTGTTCCCTTTTGCCTACTGCCGTAGCCCAACCACAGCTATGGTCCAACCGACAGAACGAAGAACTCGCCAACCTCACCTACAACTGTATCCTGGGTAATCTGAGAGAATCCTTCCAGCAAAGCTCGACCGCCTACATACCATGGTCGCAGTACCACTAGCAGCTACAGTCAATACCGCAACGTATGTCCAGTGCAACAACCGAACAGACTGTTATCCATCCTGTTTCAACTTCAGCGGACCGGATCCGAAGACCCCTTTGGACCAAGTTCACGTCACCAGGTGCGCCGGGATCAGACACATTCCTTCCCAATCATGGACAGTACTGGACCAAATATGGTGGCTCTGCGAATGGCAAGTGTATATGATCATCCCCACCAATACAACTGGGCTCTGTGTCCCTACATCTGCATCCGACCACACGTACGTTCTAACAGCAGACTCGATTCCAACTGTCGACGCCAACCCACATCTACCCACCAGGCGTCAACGACGGAGCTTTGATTTCTTCCCCCATGATTCAGTTTGGGGCTCGGATGTCCCCCTCTAATACAAACACTGGTCAGTCTCCTCCAAAATCATGATGGCGGTATTCCCCAGGGTAGGAACAGCGAAGAACACCCTACATCTGGAAACCATTGACTACAGATTCCAGGCCCGACACTAATCAATTACTTGTTGCCCTGCAAATGACTGAAACGTATCTGTCCAAAGTCTTAGGGACAACTGTCAGTTTTGCCTGTATTTAAGACACACTCACTGGTCATTCGACTAGAGTTGCAGTAACATCGCAGTGAACAGGAGCCCACTGTAGGAACTCTCTGTCCACTTTGCAGTCTGGTCATACATATTTTCTATTTAAAATTATCTCACTCTTTCTTAGCCTGCTCCTGAAGTTGTATTTTCAGACCTAACAAACATTTCAGTTTTTTTGCCCTAATGTGCGTTTCATGCGCTGAAAATCATGTTTTGGCCAAGTATCATAGTTTTCACTATAACTTAACCTAACCCTAACCCTAACCCTAACTTTCATCACTTAGAATGATATCAAATGAAAAACCTACTTAATTTGGACGATTATACACTATATACACAGTAACTATGTGTCACTGACAGTTTGTTTCGCAGCGGGGGAACATTTCAGTTTTTATTGCCTTAATGTGCATTTCATGCGCTGAAAATCACGTTTTGGCCAAGTATCATAGTTTTCACTATAACTTAATTTCTAGCACTTAGAATGATGCAAAATGAAAAACTTACTTGAATTGGACAATTATACACTATATACACAGTAACTATGTGCCTCTGAGTGTTTGTTTCGCAGCAGGGGAACATTTCAGTTTTTATTGCCTTAACGTGCGTTTCATGCGCTGAAAATCACGTTTTGGCCAAGTATCATAGTTTTCACTATAACTTAATTTCTAGCACTTAGAATGATGCTAAATGCAATACTTACTTGAACTGGATGATTTTACACTATAGACACAGTAACTATGTGCCTCTGACAGTTTGTTTCGCAGCAGGGGAACATTTCAGTTTTTATTGCCTTAACGTGCGTTTCATGCGCTGAAAATCACGTTTTGGCCAAGTATCATAATTTTCACTATAACTTAATTTCTATCACTTAGAATGATGCCAAATGAAAAACTTACTTGAATTGGACAATAATACACTATATACACAGTAACTATGTGTCTCTGACAGTTTGTTTCGCAGCAGGGGAACATTTCAGTTTTTATTGCCTTAACGTGCGTTTCATGCGCTGAAAATCACGTTTTGGCCAAGTATCATAGTTTTCACTATAACTTAATTTCTATCACTTAGAATGATGCTAAATGCAAAACTTACTTGAATTGGACTATTTTACACTATATACACAGTAACTATGTGTCTCTGACAGTTTGTTTCGCAGCAGGGGGACATTTCAGTTTTTATTGCTAACGTGCGTTTCATGCGCTGAAAATCATGTTTTGGCCGAGTATGATAGTTTTCACTATAACTTAATTTCTATCACTTAGAATGATGCTAAATGAAAAACTTACTTGAATTGGACGATAATACACTATATACACAGTAACTATATGTCTCTGACAGTTTGTTTCGCAGCAGGGGAATATTTCAGTTTTTATTGCCTTAACGTGCGTTTCATGCGCTGAAAATCACGTTTTGGCCAAGTATCATAATTTTCACTATAACTTAATTTATATCACTTAGAATGATGCCAAATGAAAAACTTACTTGAATTGGACAATTATACACTATATACACAGTAACTATGTGTCTCTGACAGTTTGTTTCGCAGCAGGGGAACATTTCAGTTTTTATTGGCTTAACGTGCGTTTCATACGCTGAAAATTACGTTTTGGCCAAGTATCATAGTTTTCATTATAACTTAATATCTAGCCATTAGAATGATGCCAAATGAAAAACTTATTAAATTATAAAATTTGATGATATTACACTATGTCATTTGTGTCTCTGACATTTTTACACCGTTTTACAAGTTATGACTCCAGACTCTTAATTTACAATTCTGCCTTTATGGATACATTGCATCACCACCCCTTGAGTGGATCTCTTACCTCTCACTGTCTTTCACTTACCTTCATTCAGCATGTAGGTGTCAGATCACCTTGTACCTAATGTCTATTCATATTACCTCACCCGAAGTTATTACACAGAAGGGATTGTGTTGTGTTACCCCAAGTTTAGAGTCCCAACGGATGTGGGAAACTTACAGCGTCTGTCTGCCAGAGAGCAGCAGCTGGAACCGATTGTGACCAGGGTGGCATGGGTCCCTGATCATGTCCCTGGCTCTGCTGAGGTAACGAGGGCTGGCAATGTCTTCCAGTGAGGGCAGAGTAGCCGACGTTCTTCTGCGTAGTGGTGATACCTTTCTAAATAGCCTTTTTGTCTGCTGCCGTTCTTCCCGCGTACCACCAAATGTGCTTTTTATGTGCTGGGGAGACGCCTATGGCGTCAATATAGGTGGGATCGGAGTTACCCATCCAGGTGTGTGGTGCTCTCTTTTGGCGATGCAAGACCTCCTTCAGGTTTGGAGGTAACCTTATTTCAGCTGTGAGATTCACTGAGGAAACAGAAACAGGAAGTAACAGAGACACCACAGAACACACACCCGCAGCATTTGTGGGCAATCTATCATACAACTTATCACTTCCACACCATAACCAGATGTCAGCTCGGGATAAGGGGTATGGTACCGGAAAGAACATGTTTGATACACACCAGTCAGACGGAATGCTTCCCAATGATGTTCCAATCCCTTGTAATTTGAGGCAGGTAAAATTTTGGCGTGCTACATATTTGTCAAAAATTGTTTTTTCTTTGTTCTCTCGGGTAAGTGGGAATATCGAATCGTATTTAGAGCACTTAAAGGTTGGATTGGTGTTTTTTAGGAGGTCCACAATACATTCTTTATCAATTGGGGCCGAAATGATACGGAGTACGGGTCGGGCACCCATACATACGAGACAATCATTTCGGGTTTCGCTGGCAGCTTGTTCCGCCATTAACAGCCAATTGTTAGATAACGCTGAAACACCTGTAGTCATTCTAAACCACTCGTCCACTGATGGTTTGCCATGAATTATCTGGACTATACTCGATCTAGGGGATACAAATGACGGAATCACCTTGCCGGTTGTCGCCTGAGTAATATTGGGGTTTTTACATATCCCCACTGACCAGCATGGATCGTTGTCCGAACACCATACAACAGGTTCAGGAAGCTACACTTTGTGGACGATGAAGTCCAGTCCCCCTCCCTCCACAGAGGTAAAGTGCCTTCCGACTCATTTATCCTGAGATACAAACCAGAATTATCAACAGAAAAATTTGAAACCCTCTTTTGCCATTCTTTAGCTGTTTTTGACCAGCCATAAGTACCAGGTGACCAGCGGGTCGACTGATCCATTACAAAGGTGTGTGCCCAATTACCCCCTGTGTCCTGGTACGGCCTAGCATCAATATACCATTGGTATCTGTTTCCCATTTCCATTATTTGTTGAGTATAACGCTGCATATGGAATAAACATGCGAATTTCGAACGTACCGTTGTAACAAAACCATAGCCTATTGTCATATAATAATTAATTGAAAAGATTATTGCTCAGCAAGCAATACCATAAAACTATAGGGAACTCTTTTATATTGGGTTTGACGTCTCCATATGGTTTCAATTGAGACTAAACCATCTTACAAAGGATTAGGATAACCTACCAGACAAGGGAAAATACGATGGGATCTAACAACTCCCTCAATCACCATTCTTTTGGGGAAAAGTGTTTTTACAAATGAAAAAACGTGTCCTACTTGGCAAGAAAAAAAAATATTGAAACAGTGTTTATCCTGTTACGCAGTAAATAGGAAGTCAATTTTTCCACTGTTTAATCATTTTACCTGCTTAAACCTTACAGGGCATGGTCTGAAGCTGGGGGCGATAAATGAGACGTGGTGTACCGGCGTTTTAAAACAAGCTACACCCCTGATACCACGTTCTTGCCTATGGTGGCGGGGTGGTAGATAAATTATACGACTCCTGCCAAAACGCGGCAGGACTAGGTACTTTGGTCTCACTGCTCTTACCAGTGTCTGTTTTTCCATCCACAGTGGAGGAGATACAATTGGCGGCTCAGAATTCGGAGGTGAAGGGTCGACCCTCCCGACATCGTCGAGAGGCATGGAGGGAAGGAGATCCAACATACATTGATGCGATTGGCATCCCCCGGGGCGTACCAGATGAGTATAAGCTGGCTAATCAGATCGCAGCAGGTTGGGAGTCCATCTTCCTTCTAATCACCCCAAACAAAAATGTGGATAGAATAAATTACTTACATTACAATGTCCAAAACTTGGAAATTATGTTAAACAGGGATTTGTGGCCATGAAGGAACAACTGGCAGCTACCAGTCTGATGGCGTTCCAGAATCGCATAGCGGTGGATATGATCCTTGAAACAGGGGGCGTGTGTGCAATGTTTGGAAAACAATGTTGCACCTTCATACCGAACAACACGTCACCCAGTGGATCTCTCACCAGGGCCATTACTGGCCTGCAAACACTGAACCGCAATATGCAAGAGCATTCTGGAGTAGATACGTCCGCATTGTCAGATTGGTGGGATAAGACCTTTGGAAAATATAAAGATTTGGCTACATCCTTCATGGTGACTATTGGCACAATAACCGCTATCCTAACATTGTGTGGGTGCTGTATTATCCCCTGTTTGCGCTCCTTGCTAAGCCGACTTATAAATACTGCAATTGCCCATACAAATTCTAAAGTACATGAGTTGTATCTTATGGGACGGTTTGGGGAAAGCAGTGAGGTCCAGGAGTACGGTAAATCCGAGGACCAATTGGACGAATATAATTATGTTCTTTCTCTTTCAGACCAGCCATGGGAGTAAGGAGTAGGCGGGAAAAATCACAGGCACCCGACATTACCATTTAGTGATTACTAAGAAATGACTAATAACATACATATTATAAAAACGGGGGAATGTTGGGTTTATTCTGTTTTACTATTATAATAGTTATATTAATTCATTTCTTTATTAAATCATTCTCTTTCTATTCTCTGTATTAATTCATTACTTTGTTAAATCATTCTCTTTCTGTTTTCAAAAGTGTTGCGAGGTCACGAGTATTGCCAAGTCATCTTTAACCTGGACGGCCTGTTCCAGGATGGTTATAAAAACAATCCACCCAATCTGGGTCCTTGAGATTTGGTGGGCCCTTGGTGACGAGGCCAGGGCTATTCAGCCAATAACAAGAATGTTGTTATCGTTATGTAACCGTGCACTTCGGGTTTTTCTGTATGTAACCATTATATGATTATGATTATATTATATGATTCATTAGGTCAAGGAGGTTGTATAATTACTCTAATCTAAATGTTGTTAGGTCTAGTCTCCTGTTTTTGTTATTAGTAAAAAACTTTGATTGTTATTGTAGTCCCAGATGTTGTTTTTACTCATACGTGATGTAATGATCAACAACTCTGTAACTTGTTTTGATTCATGACCATAAGAGTGGGACGAAAACGTCTATTCGGTGAGACGTTCGGAAGTTGTAAGGTGACACTTGCTGACTCTCCCCTTCGGAGGCTTTTATCTGTTGTATCCATTTCTATTTAATTAAATGTCAATAATTGAATAAGATGTCTTCCTGCAGTTATTGATAATTACGGACGAAGGTAATTATTAATGAACCTAATAATTTAGCATCATTCTAAGTGATAGAAATTAAGTTATAGTGAAAACTATGATACTTGGCCAAAACGTGATTTTCAGCGCATGAAACGCACGTTAAGGCAATAAAAACTGAAATGTTCCCCTGCTGCGAAACAAACTGTCAGAGACACATAGTTACTGTGTATATAGTGTATAATTGTCCAATTCAAGTAAGTTTTTTATTTGGCATCATTCTAAGTGATAGAAATTAAGTTATAGTGAAAACTATGATACTTGGCCAAAACGTGATTTTCAGCGCATGAAACGCACGTTAAGGCAATAAAAACTGAAATGTTCCCCTGCTGCGAAACAAACTGTCAGAGACACATAGTTACTGTGTATATAGTGTATAATTCTCCAATTCAAGTAAGTTTTTCATTTAGCATCATTCTAAGTGATAGAAATTAAGTTATAGTGAAAATTATGATACTTGGCCAAAACGTGATTTTCAGCGCATGAAATGCACGTTAAGGCAATAAAAACTGAAATGTTCCCTGCTGCGAAACAAACTGCCAGAGGCACATAGTTACTGTGTCTATAGTGTAAAATCATCCAATTCAAGTAAGTATTGCATTTAGCATCATTCTAAGTGCTAGAAATTAAGTTATAGTGAAAACTATGATACTTGGCCAAAACGTGATTTTCAGCGCATGAAACGCACGTTAAGGCAATAAAAACTGAAATGTTCCCCTGCTGCGAAACAAACTGTCAGAGGCACATAGTTACTGTGTATATAGTGTATAATTGTCCAATTCAAGTAAGTTTCTCATTTTGCATCATTCTAAGTGCTAGAAATTAAGTTATAGTGAAAACTATGATACTTGGCCAAAACGTGATTTTCAGCGCATGAAATGCACATTAAGGCAATAAAAACTGAAATGTTCCCCCGCTGCGAAACAAACTGTCAGTGACACATAGTTACTGAGTATATAGTGTATAATCGTCCAAATTAAGTAGGTTTTTCATTTGATATCATTCTAAGTGATGGAAGTTAGGGTTAGGGTTAGGGTTAGGGTTAGGTTAAGTTATAGTGAAAACTATGATACTTGGCCAAAACGTGATTTTCAGCACATGAAACGCACATTAGGGCAAAAAAACTGAAATGTTTGTTAGGTCTGAAAATACAACTTCAGGAGCAGGCTAAGAAAGAGTGAGATAAATTTAAATAGAAAATATGTATTACCAGACTGCAAAGTGGACAGTGAGAGTTCCTACAGTGGGGTCCTGTTCACTGCGATGTTACTGCAACTCTAGTCGAATGACCAGTGAGTGTGTCTTAAATACAGGCAAAACTGACAGTTGTCCCTAAGACTTTGGACAGATACGTTTCAGTCATTTGCAGGGCAACAAGTAATTGATTAGTGTCGGGCCTGGAATCTGTAGTCAATGGTTTCCAGACGTAGGGTGTTCTTCGCTGTTCCTACCCTGGGGAACACCGCCATCATGATTTTGGAGGAGACTGACCATTGTTTGTATTAGAGGGGGACATCCGAGCCCCAAACTGAATCATGGGGGAAGAAATCAAAGCTCCGTCGTTGACGCCTGGTGGGTAGATGTGGGTTGGCGTCGACAGTTGGAATCGAGTCTGCTGTTAGAACGTACGTGTGGTCGGATGCAGATGTAGGGACACAGAGCCCAGTTGTATTGGTGGGGATGATCATATACACTTGCCTTTCGCAGAGCCACCATATTCTGTCCAGTACTGTCCATGATTGGGAAGGAATGTGTCTGATCTCGGCACACCTGGTGACGTGAAGTTGGTCTAAAGGGGTCTTCGGATCCGGTCCGCTGAAGTTGAAACAGGATGGATAACATTCTGTTCGGTTGTTGCACTGGACATACGTTGCGGTATTGACTGTAGCTGCTAATGGTACTGCGACCATGGTATGTAGGCGGTCGAGCTTTGCTGGAAGGATTCTCTCAAATTACCCAGAATACAGTTGTAGGTGAGGTTGGCGAGTTCTTCGTTCTGTCGGTTGGCCCATAGCTGTGGTTGGGCTACGGCAGTAGGCAAGAGGGAACAGACATAACAACTCATTGGTTGTGGCACGGGCTGTGAGTGCGGTGTATCTGTACCAACTGTTCCTCATCATCAGGTTGTAGTCGTTTTCTTCCTGTGTTTGGACATGGGCGAGAATAAGGTGTATCTACTCAGGCTTAGGTGTTCCTGCCGGACGGATTTTGAGTAGGCGTGTGGCGGATGGTTGTACGAAGGGGTTCACACCAATCACTTTGGGGACCATGGCTGGACTAGTAGTGTGGATGGTGATAGTAAAGAGGGGGCCTTTTCCTGGTCGGTCTGGTCGGAGGCATAGGTTGATGCAGCCTTTTTGTTGGATATTGGTCGTAAGGTCTAGCATATGTTTAACATCTTTGATGGTGGTGGCTAACTTGGTGAAGTTAGCGGTCATGGTGGTAGCTTCTTTGGAAAGGGGCCATGTGATGGTTTTGTAGCCTGTATGGAGGAGGACCTGGTCCAAGGTGTCTGGCCAGACCACTCAGACTCTGGGAGCTTGTAGGTACCAATAAAAATAACTGGAGTCAGTCCTGTGTAATCCCAAGTGAGTAAGCTGTAGGCTGAGCAAAGGGACTTGAACGACGATTGGTGTCTTGGTTAATGGGATGCAGATCTGGGGGCCCCTGATCGTTTCCTGAACCAGCTAGTGGGGCATTCTCCTCCAGTGGGAGTGTACCAAGGTTCTGGTACGTTCCCCCCATGTGGTTGAACACAGAGCGGTGATGATGATGGCCAAAATCACACGGTGAGGTCCGTCCCAACGTGGAGAAGACCAGCACTTTCTTTTTATCACCTTGACGAGTACCAGGTCTCCTGGGGACAGGACCTCCTCTGTGGGAGACAGAGAAGATGTCGGCAGATTATTTTGCATTCATCACAGTTCTTTCTTGGAACATTTTGCATAACCACTTAGTGAGGGAATCTGTTTCTCTTTTCTCTTCTACCACCAGATCTTTTTCCCACATTGTTAAGTGGAAGGGTCTGTCGTTCACTGCCTCAAATGGTGTGCATCCCTGTGCTGTTGGAATGATTTTCATGTACGTTTCTACCAGGCTCAGGCATTCTTGCCATGGTTTTCCTGTGTCTTCCATGGTTTTTCTGGGTCTGAGTTTTACTGTTCTAATGGTTTGTTCGACGAGTCCAGCACTTTGGTTCAGTTTGATGAAATCCATGTTCAGAAGCTCGAAGGGATATGTTCCTGTTTGCCTAGTTCCATGCTTGGGTCGTTCATTGCCTTGAGAGTTGTGTCCACAGCAGTTCAGACAGTTTCTGCCAAAAAAATTGAAGTTTGGAGACCTCTGGGAACATGCATTGTTTGTTGTACTGTACTGATCATCCCTCCTGTTGAGACATGGCTCCTCCCATGGCTCAATTTGGCAATTACTTCAAACAATGATCTTGTCACGCATGGCTTGTTTTCTACTGCATAGAGTCCATTCTTGTGTTGAGTGGCTCCTTCTGTTTCCCATTGCAGTTTCTCTTCTTCTGGGGCATGATTTTGCATTTCTCTTAGGAATTCAGCAGGGATTGGGCTGTGTCTTTCCACCGTCACGTCTTGTTCTAGGAATAGTCTACATGCCTCTGTCAGTGCCACTTTTTCTGCGGCTTGTGCAGATCAGTCGCCGGGGAGTCATCCTGTCTTGAGGTTGTCTTTTTGAGTCACCACGGCATATACGTTGTGTTTTTCTCCATCCAGGGTTTTTGATGATGATCCATCCCCATAGGCAATGTGTCCGGGGGCAATGGGTTGTCCATTAGGTCAGTTGCATATACGTGGTTAATTATGATTCGTTGAGTGGGCAACTGTGAGAATTGGTTTAACCACTTGTCGTCCGGTCTCCCATGAACTTCAGGGTGACATGTAATGGCCATGTTTGTTGTTCCTGTCCTGGTGCTGCTGGGCAGATATCTTCAGACTGTTCTCTTAGACTTTCAGCTACCTTGGCAGAATCATTCCCGACAATGTCGAGAGAGTAGAAGCTGTTAGATGTGGTGGTGTGGAAGATATTTTTGGTCTGTAATTCCCTGGGTCGGAGGCCATTTTGGGTGGCCACTAGGCTTAGCCCAAGCTGGACCATGATATCTCGTCCCGGTAACTCTCCGATTTTCATTTTGCAATCTGACAATAAACCCATCCCTTTTGTTGCTTTCTGACCCATATTGATCACCTACTTAATAGTTTGAACAACAATTATTTTCTAAAAAACCCGAAATTGATCTCTACTTTGTGATTAACCCAACATCTCTGAACACACAAAGACCAAAAGTCCCTGACTTTGTCTTAGTTAAGTCCCTGACTCTATTAACAGACCAAGACTATAAAGCCCTTGCTAATTCTTGTTCTACTTTCATTGGTCCCGGACCAATTGGTTTATTACCAGACTGCAAAGTGGACAGTGAGAGTTCCTACAGTAGGGTCCTGTTCAACGCGATGTTCCTGCAACTCTAGTCGAATGACCAGTGTGTGTGTCTTAAATACAGGAAAAACTGACAGTTGTCAATAAGACTTTGGACAGATAAATTTCAGTCATTTGCAGGGCAAAAAGTAATTGATCAGTGTCAGACAGTTGAGTATTTGTGCTGACATGTCACCCCAATCACAAGACTAAGATTGTTTATTCAGTCAGACAGTTGGGTGTTTATGCTGACATGTCAGCCATAAGGATGACTACGATGCTGTTATACTCACAAAAATGTATACAATATGAACAAGCTTTTGCAAAGATAATTTGTCTAATCTTACATGTTCCCCTGCTGCCAAACAAACAGTCAGAGACACATAGTTGCTGTGTATATAGTGAAAAATCGTCCAATTCAAGTAAGTTATCCATTTGGCATCATTCTCATGGCTAGAAATTAAGTTATAATGAAAACAATCATACTTGGCCAAAACGTGATTTTCAGGGCATGAAAAGTACATTAAGGCAATAAAAACTGAAAAGTTCCCCTGCTGCCAAACAAACTGTCAGAGACAAAGTTACTGTGTATATAGTGTAAAATCGTCCAATTCAAGTAAGTTTTGCATTTAGCATTATTCTAAGTGACTTAATTTCTATCACTTAGAATGATGCTAAATGAAAAACTTACTTGAATTGGACGATAATACACTATATATACAGTAACTTTGTGCCTCAGACAGTTTGTTTCGCAGCAGGGGAACATTTCAGTTTTTATTTCCTTAACGTGCGTTTCATGCGCTGAAAATCACGTTTTGGCCAAGTAACATAGTTTTCACTATAACTTAATTTCTATCACTTTGAATGATGCTAAATGCAAAAGTTACTTGGATTGGACGATTTTACACTATATACACAGTAACTATGTGCCTCTGACAGTTTGTTTCGCAGCAGGGGAATATTTCAGTTTTTACTGCCTTAACGTGCGTTTCATGTGCTGAAAATCACGTTTTGGCCAAGTATCACAATTTTCACTATAACTTAATTTCTATCACTTAGAATGATGCCAAATGAAAAACTTACTTGAATTGGACAATAATACACTATATACACAGTAACTATGTGTCTCTGACAGTTTGTTTCGCAGCAGGGGAACATTTCAGTTTTTATTGCCTTAACGTGCGTTTCATGCGCTGAAAATCACGTTTTGGCCAAGTATCATAGTTTTCACTATAACTTAATTTCTATCACTTAGAATGATGCTAAATGCAAAACTTACTTGAATTGGACTATTTTACACTATATACACAGTAACTATGTGTCTCTGACAGTTTGTTTCGCAGCAGGGGGACATTTCAGTTTTTATTGCTAACGTGCGTTTCATGCGCTGAAAATCATGTTTTGGCCGAGTATGATAGTTTTCACTATAACTTAATTTCTATCACTTAGAATGATGCTAAATGAAAAACTTACTTGAATTGGACGATAATACACTATATACACAGTAACTATATGTCTCTGACAGTTTGTTTCGCAGCAGGGGAATATTTCAGTTTTTATTGCCTTAACGTGCGTTCCATGCGCTGAAAATCACGTTTTGGCCAAGTATCATAATTTTCACTATAACTTAATTTATATCACTTAGAATGATGCCAAATGAAAAACTTACTTGAATTGGACAATTATACACTATATACACAGTAACTATATGTCTCTGACAGTTTGTTTCGCAGCAGGGGAATATTTCAGTTTTTATTGCCTTAACGTGCGTTTCATGCGCTGAAAATCACGTTTTGGCCAAATATCATAATTTTCACTATAACTTAATTTATATCACTTAGAATGATGCCAAATGAAAAACTTACTTGAATTGGACAATTATACACTATATACACAGTAACTATGTGTCTCTGACAGTTTGTTTCGCAGCAGGGGAACATTTCAGTTTTTATTGGCTTAACGTGCGTTTCATGCGCTGAAAATCACGTTTTGGCCAAGTATCATAGTTTTCATTATAACTTAATATCTAGCCATTAGAATGATGCCAAATGAAAAACTTATTAAATTATAAAATTTGATGATATTACACTATGTCATTTGTGTCTCTGACATTTTTACACAGTTTTACAAGTTATGACTCCAGACTCTTAATTTACAATTCTGCCTTTATGGATACATTGCATCACCACCCCTTGAGTGGATCTCTTACCTCTCACTGTCTTTCACTTACCTTCATTCAGCATGTAGGTGTCAGATCACCTTGTACCTAATGTCTATTCATATTACCTCACCCGAAGTTATTACACAGAAGGGATTGTGTTGTGTTACCCCAAGTTTAGAGTCCCAACGGATGTGGGAAACTTACAGCGTCTGTCTGCCAGAGAGCAGCAGCTGGAACCGATTGTGACCAGGGTGGCATGGGTCCCTGATCATGTCCCTGGCTCTGCTGAGGTAACGAGGGCTGGCAATGTCTTCCAGTGAGGGCAGAGTAGCCGACGTTCTTCTGCGTAGTGGTGATACCTTTCTAAATAGCCTTTTTGTCTGCTGCCGTTCTTCCCGCGTACCACCAAATGTGCTTTTTATGTGCTGGGGAGACGCCTATGGCGTCAATATAGGTGGGATCGGAGTTACCCATCCAGGTGTGTGGTGCTCTCTTTTGGCGATGCAAGACCTCCTTCAGGTTTGGAGGTAACCTTATTTCAGCTGTGAGATTCACTGAGGAAACAGAAACAGGAAGTAACAGAGACACCACAGAACACACACCCGCAGCATTTGTGGGCAATCTATCATACAACTTATCACTTCCACACCATAACCAGATGTCAGCTCGGGATCAGGGGTATGGTACCGGAAAGAACATGTTTGATACACACCAGTCAGACGGATTGCTTCCCAATGATGTTCCAATCCCTTGTAATTTGAGGCAGGTAAAATTTTGGCGTGCTACATATTTGTCAAAAATTGTTTTTTCTTTGTTCTCTCGGGTAAGTGGGAATATCGAATCGTATTTAGAGCACTTAAAGGTTGGATTGGTGTTTTTTAGGAGGTCCACAATACATTCTTTATCAATTGGGGCCGAAATGATACGGAGTACGGGTCGGGCACCCATACATACGAGACAATCATTTCGGGTTTCGCTGGCAGCTTGTTCCGCCATTAACAGCCAATTGTTAGATAACGCTGAAACACCTGTAGTCATTCTAAACCACTCGTCCACTGATGGTTTGCCATGAATTATCTGGACTATACTCGATCTAGGGGATACAAATGACGGAATCACCTTGCCGGTTGTCGCCTGAGTAATATTGGGGTTTTTACATATCCCCACTGACCAGCATGGATCGTTGTCCGAACACCATACAACAGGTTCAGGAAGCTACACTTTGTGGACGATGAAGTCCAGTCCCCCTCCCTCCACAGAGGTAAAGTGCCTTCCGACTCATTTATCCTGAGATACAAACCAGAATTATCAACAGAAAAATTTGAAACCCTCTTTTGCCATTCTTTAGCTGTTTTTGACCAGCCATAAGTACCAGGTGACCAGCGGGTCGACTGATCCATTACAAAGGTGTGTGCCCAATTACCCCCTGTGTCCTGGTACGGCCTAGCATCAATATACCATTGGTATCTGTTTCCCATTTCCATTATTTGTTGAGTATAACGCTGCATATGGAATAAACATGCGAATTTCGAACGTACCGTTGTAACAAAACCATAGCCTATTGTCATATAATAATTAATTGAAAAGATTATTGCTCAGCAAGCAATACCATAAAACTATAGGGAACTCTTTTATATTGGGTTTGACGTCTCCATATGGTTTCAATTGAGACTAAACCATCTTACAAAGGATTAGGATAACCTACCAGACAAGGGAAAATACGATGGGATCTAACAACTCCCTCAATCACCATTCTTTTGGGGAAAAGTGTTTTTACAAATGAAAAAACGTGTCCTACTTGGCAAGAAAAAAAAATATTGAAACAGTGTTTATCCTGTTACGCAGTAAATAGGAAGTCAATTTTTCCACTGTTTAATCATTTTACCTGCTTAAACCTTACAGGGCATGGTCTGAAGCTGGGGGCGATAAATGAGACGTGGTGTACCGGCGTTTTAAAACAAGCTACACCCCTGATACCACGTTCTTGCCTATGGTGGCGGGGTGGTAGATAAATTATACGACTCCTGCCAAAACGCGGCAGGACTAGGTACTTTGGTCTCACTGCTCTTACCGGTGTCTGTTTTTCCATCCACAGTGGAGGAGATACAATTGGCGGCTCAGAATTCGGAGGTGAAGGGTCGACCCTCCCGACATCGTCGAGAGGCATGGAGGGAAGGAGATCCAACATACATTGATGCGATTGGCATCCCCCGGGGCGTACCAGATGAGTATAAGCTGGCTAATCAGATCGCAGCAGGTTGGGAGTCCATCTTCCTTCTAATCACCCCAAACAAAAATGTGGATAGAATAAATTACTTACATTACAATGTCCAAAACTTGGAAATTATGTTAAACAGGGATTTGTGGCCATGAAGGAACAACTGGCAGCTACCAGTCTGATGGCGTTCCAGAATCGCATAGCGGTGGATATGATCCTTGAAACAGGGGGCGTGTGTGCAATGTTTGGAAAACAATGTTGCACCTTCATACCGAACAACACGTCACCCAGTGGATCTCTCACCAGGGCCATTACTGGCCTGCAAACACTGAACCGCAATATGCAAGAGCATTCTGGAGTAGATACGTCCGCATTGTCAGATTGGTGGGATAAGACCTTTGGAAAATATAAAGATTTGGCTACATCCTTCATGGTGACTATTGGCACAATAACCGCTATCCTAACATTGTGTGGGTGCTGTATTATCCCCTGTTTGCGCTCCTTGCTAAGCCGACTTATAAATACTGCAATTGCCCCTACAAATTCTAAAGTACATGAGTTGTATCTTATGGGACGGTTTGGGGAAAGCAGTGAGGTCCAGGAGTACGGTAAATCCGAGGACCAATTGGACGAATATAATTATGTTCTTTCTCTTTCAGACCAGCCATGGGAGTAAGGAGTAGGCGGGAAAAATCACAGGCACCCGACATTACCATTTAGTGATTACTAAGAAATGACTAATAACATACATATTATAAAAACGGGGGAATGTTGGGTTTATTCTGTTTTACTATTATAATAGTTATATTAATTCATTTCTTTATTAAATCATTCTCTTTCTATTCTCTGTATTAATTCATTACTTTGTTAAATCATTCTCTTTCTGTTTTCAAAAGTGTTGCGAGGTCACGAGTATTGCCAAGTCATCTTTAACCTGGACGGCCTGTTCCAGGATGGTTATAAAAACAATCCACCCAATCTGGGTCCTTGAGATTTGGTGGGCCCTTGGTGACGAGGCCAGGGCTATTCGGCCAATAACAAGAATGTTGTTATCGTTATGTAACCGTGCACTTCGGGTTTTTCTGTATGTAACCATTATATGATTATGATTATATTATATGATTCATTAGGTCAAGGAGGTTGTATAATTACTCTAATCTAAATGTTGTTAGGTCTAGTCTCCTGTTTTTGTTATTAGTAAAAAACTTTGATTGTTATTGTAGTCCCAGATGTTGTTTTTACTCATACGTGATGTAATGATCAACAACTCTGTAACTTGTTTTGATTCATGACCATAAGAGTGGGACGAAAACGTCTATTCGGTGAGACGTTCGGAAGTTGTAAGGTGACACTTGCTGACTCTCCCCTTCGGAGGCTTTTATCTGTTGTATCCATTTCTATTTAATTAAATGTCAATAATTGAATAAGATGTCTTCCTGCAGTTATTGATAATTACGGACGAAGGTAATTATTAATGAACCTAATAATTTAGCATCATTCTAAGTGATAGAAATTAAGTTATAGTGAAAACTATGATACTTGGCCAAAACGTGATTTTCAGCGCATGAAACGCACGTTAAGGCAATAAAAACTGAAATGTTCCCCTGCTGCGAAACAAACTGTCAGAGACACATAGTTACTGTGTATATAGTGTATAATTGTCCAATTCAAGTAAGTTTTTTATTTGGCATCATTCTAAGTGATAGAAATTAAGTTATAGTGAAAACTATGATACTTGGCCAAAACGTGATTTTCAGCGCATGAAACGCACGTTAAGGCAATAAAAACTGAAATGTTCCCCTGCTGCGAAACAAACTGTCAGAGACACATAGTTACTGTGTATATAGTGTATAATTCTCCAATTCAAGTAAGTTTTTCATTTAGCATCATTCTAAGTGATAGAAATTAAGTTATAGTGAAAATTATGATACTTGGCCAAAACGTGATTTTCAGCGCATGAAATGCACGTTAAGGCAATAAAAACTGAAATGTTCCCTGCTGCGAAACAAACTGCCAGAGGCACATAGTTACTGTGTCTATAGTGTAAAATCATCCAATTCAAGTAAGTATTGCATTTAGCATCATTCTAAGTGCTAGAAATTAAGTTATAGTGAAAACTATGATACTTGGCCAAAACGTGATTTTCAGCGCATGAAACGCACGTTAAGGCAATAAAAACTGAAATGTTCCCCTGCTGCGAAACAAACTGTCAGAGGCACATAGTTACTGTGTATATAGTGTATAATTGTCCAATTCAAGTAAGTTTCTCATTTTGCATCATTCTAAGTGCTAGAAATTAAGTTATAGTGAAAACTATGATACTTGGCCAAAACGTGATTTTCAGCGCATGAAATGCACATTAAGGCAATAAAAACTGAAATGTTCCCCCGCTGCGAAACAAACTGTCAGTGACACATAGTTACTGAGTATATAGTGTATAATCGTCCAAATTAAGTAGGTTTTTCATTTGATATCATTCTAAGTGATGGAAGTTAGGGTTAGGGTTAGGGTTAGGGTTAGGTTAAGTTATAGTGAAAACTATGATACTTGGCCAAAACGTGATTTTCAGCACATGAAACGCACATTAGGGCAAAAAAACTGAAATGTTTGTTAGGTCTGAAAATACAACTTCAGGAGCAGGCTAAGAAAGAGTGAGATAAATTTAAATAGAAAATATGTATTACCAGACTGCAAAGTGGACAGTGAGAGTTCCTACAGTGGGGTCCTGTTCACTGCGATGTTACTGCAACTCTAGTCGAATGACCAGTGAGTGTGTCTTAAATACAGGCAAAACTGACAGTTGTCCCTAAGACTTTGGACAGATACGTTTCAGTCATTTGCAGGGCAACAAGTAATTGATTAGTGTCGGGCCTGGAATCTGTAGTCAATGGTTTCCAGACGTAGGGTGTTCTTCGCTGTTCCTACCCTGGGGAACACCGCCATCATGATTTTGGAGGAGACTGACCATTGTTTGTATTAGAGGGGGACATCCGAGCCCCAAACTGAATCATGGGGGAAGAAATCAAAGCTCCGTCGTTGACGCCTGGTGGGTAGATGTGGGTTGGCGTCGACAGTTGGAATCGAGTCTGCTGTTAGAACGTACGTGTGGTCGGATGCAGATGTAGGGACACAGAGCCCAGTTGTATTGGTGGGGATGATCATATACACTTGCCTTTCGCAGAGCCACCATATTCTGTCCAGTACTGTCCATGATTGGGAAGGAATGTGTCTGATCTCGGCACACCTGGTGACGTGAAGTTGGTCTAAAGGGGTCTTCGGATCCGATCCGCTGAAGTTGAAACAGGATGGATAACAGTCTGTTCGGTTGTTGCACTGGACATACGTTGCGGTATTGACTGTAGCTGCTAATGGTACTGCGACCATGGTATGTAGGCGGTCGAGCTTTGCTGGAAGGATTCTCTCAAATTACCCAGAATACAGTTGTAGGTGAGGTTGGCGAGTTCTTCGTTCTGTCGGTTGGCCCATAGCTGTGGTTGGGCTACGGCAGTAGGCAAGAGGGAACAGACATAACAACTCATTGGTTGTGGCACGGGCTGTGAGTGCGGTGTATCTGTACCAACTGTTCCTCATCATCAGGTTGTAGTCGTTTTCTTCCTGTGTTTGGACATGGGCGAGAATAAGGTGTATCTACTCAGGCTTAGGTGTTCCTGCCGGACGGATTTTGAGTAGGCGTGTGGCGGATGGTTGTACGAAGGGGTTCACACCAATCACTTTGGGGACCATGGCTGGACTAGTAGTGTGGATGGTGATAGTAAAGAGGGGGCCTTTTCCTGGTCGGTCTGGTCGGAGGCATAGGTTGATGCAGCCTTTTTGTTGGATATTGGTCGTAAGGTCTAGCATATGTTTAACATCTTTGATGGTGGTGGCTAACTTGGTGAAGTTAGCGGTCATGGTGGTAGCTTCTTTGGAAAGGGGCCATGTGATGGTTTTGTAGCCTGTATGGAGGAGGACCTGGTCCAAGGTGTCTGGCCAGACCACTCAGACTCTGGGAGCTTGTAGGTACCAATAAAAATAACTGGAGTCAGTCCTGTGTAATCCCAAGTGAGTAAGCTGTAGGCTGAGCAAAGGGACTTGAACGACGATTGGTGTCTTGGTTAATGGGATGCAGATCTGGGGGCCCCTGATCGTTTCCTGAACCAGCTAGTGGGGCATTCTCCTCCAGTGGGAGTGTACCAAGGTTCTGGTACGTTCCCCCCATGTGGTTGAACACAGAGCGGTGATGATGATGGCCAAAATCACACGGTGAGGTCCGTCCCAACGTGGAGAAGACCAGCACTTTCTTTTTATCACCTTGACGAGTACCAGGTCTCCTGGGGACAGGACCTCCTCTGTGGGAGACAGAGAAGATGTCGGCAGATTATTTTGCATTCATCACAGTTCTTTCTTGGAACATTTTGCATAACCACTTAGTGAGGGAATCTGTTTCTCTTTTCTCTTCTACCACCAGATCTTTTTCCCACATTGTTAAGTGGAAGGGTCTGTCGTTCACTGCCTCAAATGGTGTGCATCCCTGTGCTGTTGGAATGATTTTCATGTACGTTTCTACCAGGCTCAGGCATTCTTGCCATGGTTTTCCTGTGTCTTCCATGGTTTTTCTGGGTCTGAGTTTTACTGTTCTAATGGTTTGTTCGACGAGTCCAGCACTTTGGTTCAGTTTGATGAAATCCATGTTCAGAAGCTCGAAGGGATATGTTCCTGTTTGCCTAGTTCCATGCTTGGGTCGTTCATTGCCTTGAGAGTTGTGTCCACAGCAGTTCAGACAGTTTCTGCCAAAAAAATTGAAGTTTGGAGACCTCTGGGAACATGCATTGTTTGTTGTACTGTACTGATCATCCCTCCTGTTGAGACATGGCTCCTCCCATGGCTCAATTTGGCAATTACTTCAAACAATGATCTTGTCACGCATGGCTTGTTTTCTACTGCATAGAGTCCATTCTTGTGTTGAGTGGCTCCTTCTGTTTCCCATTGCAGTTTCTCTTCTTCTGGGGCATGATTTTGCATTTCTCTTAGGAATTCAGCAGGGATTGGGCTGTGTCTTTCCACCGTCACGTCTTGTTCTAGGAATAGTCTACATGCCTCTGTCAGTGCCACTTTTTCTGCGGCTTGTGCAGACCAGTCGCCGGGGAGTCATCCTGTCTTGAGGTTGTCTTTTTGAGTCACCACGGCATATACGTTGTGTTTTTCTCCATCCAGGGTTTTTGATGATGATCCATCCCCATAGGCAATGTGTCCGGGGGCAATGGGTTGTCCATTAGGTCAGTTGCATATACGTGGTTAATTATGATTCGTTGAGTGGGCAACTGTGAGAATTGGTTTAACCACTTGTCGTCCGGTCTCCCATGAACTTCAGGGTGACATGTAATGGCCATGTTTGTTGTTCCTGTCCTGGTGCTGCTGGGCAGATATCTTCAGACTGTTCTCTTAGACTTTCAGCTACCTTGGCAGAATCATTCCCGACAATGTCGAGAGAGTAGAAGCTGTTAGATGTGGTGGTGTGGAAGATATTTTTGGTCTGTAATTCCCTGGGTCGGAGGCCATTTTGGGTGGCCACTAGGCTTAGCCCAAGCTGGACCATGATATCTCGTCCCGGTAACTCTCCGATTTTCATTTTGCAATCTGACAATAAACCCATCCCTTTTGTTGCTTTCTGACCCATATTGATCACCTACTTAATAGTTTGAACAACAATTATTTTCTAAAAAACCCGAAATTGATCTCTACTTTGTGATTAACCCAACATCTCTGAACACACAAAGACCAAAAGTCCCTGACTTTGTCTTAGTTAAGTCCCTGACTCTATTAACAGACCAAGACTATAAAGCCCTTGCTAATTCTTGTTCTACTTTCATTGGTCCCGGACCAATTGGTTTATTACCAGACTGCAAAGTGGACAGTGAGAGTTCCTACAGTAGGGTCCTGTTCAACGCGATGTTCCTGCAACTCTAGTCGAATGACCAGTGTGTGTGTCTTAAATACAGGAAAAACTGACAGTTGTCAATAAGACTTTGGACAGATAAATTTCAGTCATTTGCAGGGCAAAAAGTAATTGATCAGTGTCAGACAGTTGAGTATTTGTGCTGACATGTCACCCCAATCACAAGACTAAGATTGTTTATTCAGTCAGACAGTTGGGTGTTTATGCTGACATGTCAGCCATAAGGATGACTACGATGCTGTTATACTCACAAAAATGTATACAATATGAACAAGCTTTTGCAAAGATAATTTGTCTAATCTTACATGTTCCCCTGCTGCCAAACAAACAGTCAGAGACACATAGTTGCTGTGTATATAGTGAAAAATCGTCCAATTCAAGTAAGTTATCCATTTGGCATCATTCTCATGGCTAGAAATTAAGTTATAATGAAAACAATCATACTTGGCCAAAACGTGATTTTCAGGGCATGAAAAGTACATTAAGGCAATAAAAACTGAAAAGTTCCCCTGCTGCCAAACAAACTGTCAGAGACAAAGTTACTGTGTATATAGTGTAAAATCGTCCAATTCAAGTAAGTTTTGCATTTAGCATTATTCTAAGTGACTTAATTTCTATCACTTAGAATGATGCTAAATGAAAAACTTACTTGAATTGGACGATAATACACTATATATACAGTAACTTTGTGCCTCAGACAGTTTGTTTCGCAGCAGGGGAACATTTCAGTTTTTATTTCCTTAACGTGCGTTTCATGCGCTGAAAATCACGTTTTGGCCAAGTAACATAGTTTTCACTATAACTTAATTTCTATCACTTTGAATGATGCTAAATGCAAAAGTTACTTGGATTGGACGATTTTACACTATATACACAGTAACTATGTGCCTCTGACAGTTTGTTTCGCAGCAGGGGAATATTTCAGTTTTTACTGCCTTAACGTGCGTTTCATGTGCTGAAAATCACGTTTTGGCCAAGTATCACAATTTTCACTATAACTTAATTTCTATCACTTAGAATGATGCCAAATGAAAAACTTACTTGAATTGGACAATAATACACTATATACACAGTAACTATGTGTCTCTGACAGTTTGTTTCGCAGCAGGGGAACATATCAGTTTTTATTGCCTTAACGTGCGTTTCATGCGCTGAAAATCACGTTTTGGCCAAGTATCATAGTTTTCACTATAACTTAATTTCTATCACTTAGAATGATGCTAAATGCAAAACTTACTTGAATTGGACTATTTTACACTATATACACAGTAACTATGTGTCTCTGACAGTTTGTTTCGCAGCAGGGGGACATTTCAGTTTTTATTGCTAACGTGCGTTTCATGCGCTGAAAATCATGTTTTGGCCGAGTATGATAGTTTTCACTATAACTTAATTTCTATCACTTAGAATGATGCTAAATGAAAAACTTACTTGAATTGGACGATAATACACTATATACACAGTAACTATATGTCTCTGACAGTTTGTTTCGCAGCAGGGGAATATTTCAGTTTTTATTGCCTTAACGTGCGTTTCATGCGCTGAAAATCACGTTTTGGCCAAGTATCATAATTTTCACTATAACTTAATTTATATCACTTAGAATGATGCCAAATGAAAAACTTACTTGAATTGGACAATTATACACTATATACACAGTAACTATGTGTCTCTGACAGTTTGTTTCGCAGCAGGGGAACATTTCAGTTTTTATTGGCTTAACGTGCGTTTCATGCGCTGAAAATCACGTTTTGGCCAAGTATCATAGTTTTCATTATAACTTAATATCTAGCCATTAGAATGATGCCAAATGAAAAACTTATTAAATTATAAAATTTGATGATATTACACTATGTCATTTGTGTCTCTGACATTTTTACACAGTTTTACAAGTTATGACTCCAGACTCTTAATTTACAATTCTGCCTTTATGGATACATTGCATCACCACCCCTTGAGTGGATCTCTTACCTCTCACTGTCTTTCACTTACCTTCATTCAGCATGTAGGTGTCAGATCACCTTGTACCTAATGTCTATTCATATTACCTCACCCGAAGTTATTACACAGAAGGGATTGTGTTGTGTTACCCCAAGTTTAGAGTCCCAACGGATGTGGGAAACTTACAGCGTCTGTCTGCCAGAGAGCAGCAGCTGGAACCGATTGTGACCAGGGTGGCATGGGTCCCTGATCATGTCCCTGGCTCTGCTGAGGTAACGAGGGCTGGCAATGTCTTCCAGTGAGGGCAGAGTAGCCGACGTTCTTCTGCGTAGTGGTGATACCTTTCTAAATAGCCAGGCAGCCCTGGAAAATCACCTGGGCCATAGCGGCTACCCAGCCTGACTGATGCGCTGACACAGGCCCGGAACCTGCCTTCAATGTTTTTCAAATGCAGGGCGTTCCTTGCCGCTCCCACTCAAGGGAACTGAGCCATTAGGATTTTGGATGAGACTGACCAGTATTTGTGTTTGAGGGACACATCCGAGCCACACACTGGATCATGGTCGTGAGCTCCGTCAATAATGTGCCCAAATGGAGGTCATTGATTCGGGAATAACAGAACTTCTGAAGATCCCTAGATGATTATTTTTATACATAATAATCAAAAATACATCCCCATCGTCAATGGATACAATTTTTCGGGTAAATTCACCAACCAGAACAGACTGGGCCTGGTTCTAATACAACCACTATTTTAATCGCAGAATGCCTGTTTTGGACACTGTTTATGGTGGGAAAATAGCTCCAGAACCATCCTGGATCATTATTTTTACACAGAATAGTGAAAACACATCCATCTACACATTCAACACTAATTATGGGTAGAAGCACCAACCAGAACCGACTGGGCCTGGTTCTAATACGACCTCTTTTTTAATCGCAAAATGCCTGTTTTGGACAATGTTTATGGTGGGAAACATTATTTTTATAGAAAATAGTGAAACTACATCCACCCACTCAATCAACACAAATTCTGGGTAAATACACCAACCAGAACCGATTGGGCCTTGTTCTAATACAACCACTATTTTTATCGCAAAATGTTTTGGACACTATTGACGGTGTGAAATATTCCCAGAACATCCCTGCATCTTTAATTTTACACATAATAGTGAAAATGCATCCATCCACACAATTGACACTAAATCTGGGTAAAAGCGGCAACCAGAACCGACTGGGCCCGGTTCTAATTCAACCACCGTGCAAAATAAAGATCCATTGGAGGTTTTTGATTCTTGTGTAAAAAAAGCCCCAAAACATCCCTACATGATTATTTTTAAACAGAATAGTAAAATATACATCCCCATCCTCTTTGGACACAAGTTTCGGATATAAACAGCAACCAGAACCGAGACTAACCAGTTATAATGCAACTATCCATCGTTCCTGCCTGCCTAAAATCTGCCACCATCATTCCTGTCCCCAAAAAGGCCAACCATCTGCAGCTTGAACGATTACAGGCCTGTTGCTCTCACGCCTGTGATCATGAAGTGCTTTGAAAAGTTGGTGGCCCGACACATCAGAAGGACAATCCCCCCCTCAGTTGACCCTCACCAGTTTGCTTATAGAGAAAACAGGTCCACTGAGGATGCTATCGCTGTGGCTCTTCACACAGCACTGAGCCACCTGGAGCACCGGGGGAACTATGTGACGATGCTTTTCATAGACTATAGCTCAGCCTTTAACACCATCAAGCCGGACATCCTGAAGGACAAACTCTACCACCTTGGACTATCCTCTTCAATCTGCTGCTGGGTAAAGAACTTCTTGACTGGTCGACCACAAACTGTCAGAATGGGTCCACACCTCTCTTCCGCCATTACACTGAACACTGGCTCACCACAAGGCTGTGTACTGAGTCCTGTCCTGTACTCCTTGTACACATACGACTGCACACCAGCCCACCAGTCAAACTCTATCATCAAATTCGCCGATGACACCACTGTGATCGGACTCATCTCAGGCGGGGATGAGTCAGCTTACAGAGACGAGGTCGACAAACTGTCTTCTTGGTGCTCGGCGAACAATCTTACACTAAATACCGCAAAGACTAAAGAAATAATCCTGGACTTTCGCAAGCGCAGCACAGACCTGGCCCCACTCCTCATTAACGGAGTATGTGTAGACAGGGTCCAATCCTTCAAATTTCTGGGAGTCCACGTCGCGGATAGGCTCTCCTGGTCCACAAACACCACAGTGTTAGTAAAGAAGGCCCAGAAACGACTCCACTTTCTCAGGGTACTGAGAAGGGACAAATTGGACACCAAGCTTCTGGCAACCTTCTACAGAGCCACTGTGGAGAGCATCCTGACTTACGGCATTACAGTGTGGTATACCGGAAGCACGGCAGCAGACAAAAAAGCCATACAGAGGGTGATAAACACTGCCCAGAAGATCGTCGGCTGCTCTCTGCCATCACTAGAAGACATTGCCAACCCCCGATACCTTAGAAGAGCCGGGTCTATTGTTGGAGACCCATACCACCCTGGACACGGCCTGTTCCAGTTGCTTCCATCTGGCAGACGCTACAGGTCCTACAAAGCACGGACAAACAGGCTCAAGGACAGCTTTTTCCCAACAGCCATCAGGTCTCTGAACCTGCAGCAACACGTGACGTGACGACTACACATATCCCTACTATGAAATTAAGTCAAGTCGAAATGAAGTAACAGGAAGGTCGTTTGGCGCAGATCTGCCTTCCAAAGGCTGACTGAGGGAGGGTAAGTATAAAGACTGAGAGGTAAGTGATCCACCTTATTCTTGTTGGCATCGGTGAGGCATCTTGCAGTCGCCGCAAAATGGCGCTCAAGGCGGAGAGCTAACAAGTATGAATATGTCATAAATAAATGTCATAAATGTGTCTGGCCTGGGAAGACGAACTTGTGGAGAAGCACTATACAATTTCGTCATACGCTGCTGAGGGTATGATGACTACTAGGCTTTTTGTCAAGTCAATGATGACGACAATGCCTATGTCTGATTTTCATTTTTTCATTTTTTCAACTACTATTTTTTATCACAAAATGCATGTTTTGGAGACTATTTATGGTAGTAAATACCCCTAGAACCATCCTGGATCTTTATTTTTAGACAGAATAGTGAAAATACATCCACCTACACAATCAACAACTCTGGGTAAAAGCACCAACCAGAACCGACTGGGCTTGGTTCTACTACAACCAACATGCAAAATAAAGTGCCCAAATGGAGGTCATTTATTCGGGCATAGAAGAACTTCTGAACATCCCTAGATGATAATTTTTATACAGAATAGTCAAAAATACAACCCCATTCCTATTGGACACACGTTAAGGGGGTATACACAAACCAGAACCGACTGGGCCTGGTTCTAATACAACCACTATTTTTGTCGCAAAATGCATGTTTTTGACACTATTTCTGGTGGGAAATAGTCTCAGAAAATCCCTGGATCTTTATTCTTACAGAGAATAGTGAAAATACATCAAACCCACACAATCGACACTAATTGTGGGTAAAGCACCAACCAGAACCGACTGGGCCTGGTTCTAAACAACCACTTGTAAATAAAGTGCCCAAATTGAGGTCATTGATTAGGGCATAACAGAACTTCTGAACATCCCTAGAATATTATTTTTATAAAGAATAATAAAAAATACATCCCCATAATCATTGGACACAATTTCTGGGTAAAAACACGAACCAGAACCGACTGGGCGTGGTTCTAATACAACCACTACTTTAACCGCAAAATGCCTGTTTTGGACACTGTTTGTGGTGGGAAATAGCTCCAGAATCATCCTGGATCATTATTGTTATACAAAATAGTGAAAATACATCCACTCACACAATAAACACAAATTCTGGGTAAAAGCACCAACCAAAACCGACTGGGCCTGTTTCTAAACCACCACTTGTAAATAAAGTGACCAAATGAAAGTAATTCATTCGGGCATAACAGAACTTCTGAACATCGCTAGATGATTACTTCTATACAGAATAGTCAAGTATACATCCCCATCATAATTGGACACAAGTTTCGTATACAAACACCCACCAGAACCGACTGGACCCTGTTATAATGCAGCCACTATTTTGTATCGCAAAATGCATGTTTTGGACACTATTTATGGAGGGAAATAGCTCCGGAACTGTCCTGGATCTTTATTTTTAGACAGAATAGTGAAAATACATCTACCCACACAATGGATACTATATCTGGGTAAAAGCACCAACCAGAACCGACTGGGCCTGGTTCTTAAAAACCACCACTTGTAAATAAAGTGCCCAAATTGAGGTCATTGATTCGGGCGTAACAAAACTTCTGAACATCCCTAGATGATTATTTTTATACAGAATAATCAAAAATACATCCTTATCATCATTGGACACAATTTCAGGGTAAAAACACCAACCAGAATCGCCTGGGCCTGGTTCTAATACAACCACTATTTTAATCGCAAAATGCCTGTTTTGGACACTTTTTATGGTGGGAAATAGCTCCAGAATCACCTAGAATGATGCCAATGAAAGACTTACATGGATAGGACGATTTTACACTATATACACAGGAACTATGTGTCTCTGACAGTTTGTTTGGCAGCAGGGGAACTTTTCAGTTTTTATTGCCTTAATGTACTTTTCATACCCTGAAAATCACGTTTTGGCCAAGTATGATTGTTTTCATTGTAACTTAATTTTTAGCAATGAGAATAATGCCAAATGGATAACTTACTTGAATTGGACGATTTTACACTATATACACAGTAACTATGTGTCTCTGACAGTTTTTTTGGCAGCAGGGGAATATGTAAGATTAGACAAAGTATCTTTGCAAATGCTTGTTCATATTGTATAAGTTTTTGTGAGTATAACAGCATTGTAGTCATCCTTACGGCTGACATAGCAGCATAAACACCCAACTGTCTGACTGAATAAACAATCTTAGTCTTGTGATTGGGGTGACATGTCAGCACAAATATTCAACTGTCTGACACTGATCAATTACTTTTTGCCCTGCAAATGACTGAAATGTATCTGTCCAAAGTCCTAGTGACAACTGTCAGTTTTTCCTGTATTTAAGACACACACACTGGTCATTCGACTAGAGTTTCAGGAACATCGCGTTGAACAGGACCCTACTGTAGGAACTCTCACTGTCCACTTTGCAGTCTGGTAATAAACCAATTGGTCCGGGACCAATGAAAGTAGAACAAGAATTAGCAAAGGCATTATAGTCTTGGTCTGTTAATAGAGTCAGGGACTTAACTAAGACAAAGTCAGGGACTTTTGGTCTTTGTGTGTTCAGAGATATTGGGTTAATCACAAAGTGGAGATCAATTTCGGGTAATTTAGAAAATAATTGTTGTTTAAACTATTAAGTAAGTGATTAATATGGGTCAGAAAGCAACAAAAGGGATGGGTTTATTGTCAGACTGCAAAATGAAAATCGGAGAGTTACCGGGACGAGATATCATGGTCCAGCTTGGGCTAAGCCTAGTGGCCACCCAAAATGGCCTCCGACCCAGGGAATTACAGACCAAAAATATCTTCCACACCACCACATCTAACAGCTTCTACTCTCTCGACATTGTCGGGAATGATTCTGCCAAGGTAGCTGAAAGTCTAAGAGAACAGTCTGAAGATATCTGCCCAGCAGCCCCAGGACAGGAACAACAAACATGGCCATTACGTGTCACCCTGAAGTTCATGGGAGACCGGACGACAAGTGGTTAAACCAATTCTCACAGTTGCCCACTCAACGAATCATAATTAACCACGTATATGCAACTGACCTAATGGACAACCCATTGCCCCCCGGACACATTGCCTATGGGGATGGATCATCATCAAAAACCCTGGATGGAGAAAAACACAACGTATATGCCGTGGTGACTCAAAAAGACAACCTCAAGACAGGACGACTCCCCGGCGACTGGTCTGCACAAGCCGCAGAAATAGTGGCACTGACAGAGGCATGTAGACTATTCCTAGAACAAGACGTGACGGTGGAAAGACACAGCCCAATCCCTGCTGAATTCCTAAGAGAAATGCAAAATCATTCCCCAGAAAAAGAGAAACTGCAATGGGAAACAGAAGGAGCCACTCAACACAAGAACGGACTCTATGCAGTAGAAAACAAGCCATGCGTGACACGATCATTGTTTGAAGTAATTGCCAAATTGAGCCATGGGAGGAGCCATGTCTCAACAGGAGGGATGATCAGTACAGTACAACAAACAATGCATGTTCCCAGAGGTCTCCAAACTTACCTCAATTATTTTGCAGAAACTGTCTAAACTGCTGTAGACACAACTCTCAAGGCAATGAACAACCCAAGCATGGAACAAGGCAAACAGGAACATATCCCTTCGAGCTTCTGAACATGGATTTCATCAAACTGAACCAAAGTGCTGGACTCGTCGAACAAACCATTAGAACAGTAAAACTCAGACTCAGAAAAACCATGGAAGATACAGGAAAACCATGGCAAGAATGCCTGAGCCTGGTAGAAACGTACATGAGAATCATTCCAACAGCACAGGGATGCACACCATTTGAGGCAGTGAAAGACAGAATCTTCCACTAACAATGTGGGAAAAAGATCTGGTGGTAAAAGAGAAAGGAGAAACAGAATCCCTCAATAAGTGGTTATGCAAAATGTTCCAAGAAAGAACTGTGATGAATGCAAAATAATATGCCGACATCTTCTCTGTCTCCCACAGAGGAGGTCCTGTCCCCAGGAGACCTGGTACTCGTCAAGGTGATAAAAAGAAAGTGCTGGTCTTCTCCACGTTGGGACGGACCTCACCGTGTAATTTTGGCCATCATCATCACCGCTCTGTGTTCAACCACATGGGGGGAACGTACCAGAACCTTGGTACACTCCCACTGGAGGAGAATGCCCCACTAGCTGGTTCAGGAAACGATCAGGGGCCCCCAGATCTGCATCCCATTAACCAAGACACCAATCGTCGTTCAAGTACCTTTGCTCAGCCTACAACTTACTCACTTGGGATTACACAGGACTGACTCCAGTTATTTTTATTGGTACCTACAAGCTCCCAGAGTCTGAATGGTCTGGCCAGACACCTTGGACCAGGTCCTCCTCCATACAGGCTACAAAACCATCACATGGCCCCTTTCCAAAGAAGCTACCACCATGACCGCTAACTTCACCAAGTTAGCCACCACCATCAAAGATGGTAAACATATGCTAGACCTTACGACCAATATCCAACAAAAAGGCTGCATCAACCTATGCCTCTGACCGGACCGACCAGGAAAAGGCCCCCTCTTTACTATCACCATCCGCACTACTAGTCCAGCCATGGTCCCCAAAGTGATTGGTGTGAACCCCTTCGTACAACCATCCGCCACACGCCTACTCAAAATCCGTCCGGCAGGAACACCTAAGCCTGAGTAGATACACCTTATTCTCGCCCATGTCCAAACACAGGAAGAAAACGACTACAACCCGATGATGAGGAACAGTTGGTACAGATACACCGCACTCACAGCCCGCGCCACAACCAATGAGTTGTTATGTCTGTTCCCTCTTGCCTACTGCCGTAGCCCAACCACAGCTATGGTCCAACCGACAGAACGAAGAACTCGCCAACCTCACCTACAACTGTATCCTGGGTAATCTGAGAGAATCCTTCCAGCAAAGCTCGACCGCCTACATACCATGGTCGCAGTACCATTAGCAGCTACAGTCAATACCGCAACGTATGTCCAGTGCAACAACCGAACAGACTGTTATCCATCCTGTTTCAACTTCAGCGGACCGGATCCGAAGACCCCTTTGGACCAAGTTCACGTCACCAGGTGCGCCGAGATCAGACACATTCCTTTCCAATCATGGACAGTACTGGACCAAATATGGTGGCTCTGCGAATGGCAAGTGTATATGATCATCCCCACCAATACAACTGGGCTCTGTGTCCCTACATCTGCATCCGACCACACGTACGTTCTAACAGCAGACTCGATTCCAACTGTCGACGCCAACCCACATCTACCCACCAGGCGTCAACGACGGAGCTTTGATTTCTTCCCCCATGATTCAGTTTGGGGCTCGGATGTCCCCCTCGAATACAAACACTGGTCAGTCTCCTCCAAAATCATGATGGCGGTATTCCCCAGGGTAGGAACAGCGAAGAACACCCTACGTCTGGAAACCATTGACTACAGATTCCAGGCCCGACACTAATCAATTACTTGTTGCCCTGCAAATGACTGAAACGTATCTGTCCAAAGTCTTAGGGACAACTGTCAGTTTTGCCTGTATTTAAGACACACTCACTGGTCATTCGACTAGAGTTGCAGTAACATCGCAGTGAACAGGAGCCCACTGTAGGAACTCTCTGTCCACTTTGCAGTCTGGTCATACATATTTTCTATTTAAATTTATCTCACTCTTTCTTAGCCTGCTCCTGAAGTTGTATTTTCAGACCTAACAAACATTTCAGTTTTTTTGCCCTAATGTGCGTTTCATGCGCTGAAAATCATGTTTTGGCCAAGTATCATAGTTTTCACTATAACTTAACCTAACCCTAACCCTAACCCTAACTTTCATCACTTAGAATGATATCAAATGAAAAACCTACTTAATTTGGACGATTATACACTATATACACAGTAACTATGTGTCACTGACAGTTTGTTTCGCAGCGGGGGAACATTTCAGTTTTTATTGCCTTAATGTGCATTTCATGCGCTGAAAATCACGTTTTGGCCAAGTATCATAGTTTTCACTATAACTTAATTTCTAGCACTTAGAATGATGCAAAATGAAAAACTTACTTGAATTATACAATTATACACTATATACACAGTAACTATGTGCCTCTGAGTGTTTGTTTCGCAGCAGGGAACATTTCAGTTTTTATTGCCTTAACGTGCGTTTCATGCGCTGAAAATCACGTTTTGGCCAAGTATCATAGTTTTCACTATAACTTAATTTCTAGCACTTAGAATGATGCTAAATGCAATACTTACTTGAATTGGATGATTTTACACTATAGACACAGTAACTATGTGCCTCTGACAGTTTGTTTCGCAGCAGGGGAACATTTCAGTTTTTATTGCCTTAACGTGCGTTTCATGCGCTGAAAATCACGTTTTGGCCAAGTATCATAATTTTCACTATAACTTAATTTCTATCACTTAGAATGATGCCAAATGAAAAACTTACTTGAATTGGACAATAATACACTATATACACAGTAACTGTGTCTCTGACAGTTTGTTTCGCAGCAGGGGAACATTTCAGTTTTTATTGCCTTAACGTGCGTTTCATGCGCTGAAAATCACGTTTTGGCCAAGTATCATAGTTTTCACTATAACTTAATTTCTATCACTTAGAATGATGCTAAATGCAAAACTTACTTGAATTGGACTATTTTACACTATATACACAGTAACTATGTGTCTCTGACAGTTTGTTTCGCAGCAGGGGGACATTTCAGTTTTTATTGCTAACGTGCGTTTCATGCGCTGAAAATCATGTTTTGGCCGAGTATGATAGTTTTTCACTATAACTTAATTTCTATCACTTAGAATGATGCTAAATGAAAAACTTACTTGAATTGGACGATAATACACTATATACACAGTAACTATATGTCTCTGACAGTTTGTTTCGCAGCAGGGGAATATTTCAGTTTTTATTGCCTTAACGTGCGTTTCATGCGCTGAAAATCACGTTTTGGCCAAATATCATAATTTTCACTATAACTTAATTTATATCACTTAGAATGATGCCAAATGAAAAACTTACTTGAATTGGACAATTATACACTATATACACAGTAACTATGTGTCTCTGACAGTTTGTTTCGCAGCAGGGGAACATTTCAGTTTTTATTGGCTTAACGTGCGTTTCATGCGCTGAAAATCACGTTTTGGCCAAGTATCATAGTTTTCATTATAACTTAATATCTAGCCATTAGAATGATGCCAAATGAAAAACTTATTAAATTATAAAATTTGATGATATTACACTATGTCATTTGTGTCTCTGACATTTTTACACAGTTTTACAAGTTATGACTCCAGACTCTTAATTTACAATTCTGCCTTTATGGATACATTGCATCACCACCCCTTGAGTGGATCTCTTACCTCTCACTGTCTTTCACTTACCTTCATTCAGCATGTAGGTGTCAGATCACCTTGTACCTAATGTCTATTCATATTACCTCACCCGAAGTTATTACACAGAAGGGATTGTGTTGTGTTACCCCAAGTTTAGAGTCCCAACGGATGTGGGAAACTTACAGCGTCTGTCTGCCAGAGAGCAGCAGCTGGAACCGATTGTGACCAGGGTGGCATGGGTCCCTGATCATGTCCCTGGCTCTGCTGAGGTAACGAGGGCTGGCAATGTCTTCCAGTGAGGGCAGAGTAGCCGACGTTCTTCTGCGTAGTGGTGATACCTTTCTAAATAGCCTTTTTGTCTGCTGCCGTTCTTCCCGCGTACCACCAAATGTGCTTTTTATGTGCTGATAAGCACGTTTTGGTCGAATATGAAAGTTTTCAAGTGTGCACTTGACCCTAGATGACCTGGAGAGTGACAGTTACTCCTGAAGTTGAACCTCTTTTCATCGCACAATACAAGGAAAAAATTGCAAACCCTGTTAGCCAGCCTTTCTTATATTTCTCGAGGCGAACAAACAATTGCAAGGCCAACTAGTTAGTCTTTCTTACATTCCACGATCTTTTAATTCAATTGTAAAACCAGTTTGGCTAGTCTACCTTGCATTCTACGATCTTAAAAAACAAAGTTAAACCAGTATGACCACATGGTGCGACAAGAATAAACAATTATTAAGCCAGTTAGCCAGTCCATCCCACAATTCCCTCCTTTTGTGTCTGTGAAAATATTGAAATATTGAAGTGGCTGTTTCCATGAGCCAGAGAAGAAACAGTCAAGCCATCCTCGTTGTGGAACCGGATCTCCGGTCACAGCTCTCTGCATGTTCCTAATAGCCTGCAGGGCATCATGGACCGAGCAGGACATGCCGGCAGGGATGAAGGGGCAGCACGAGTCTCCCACCATGAAACACACACAGCCCCGCTGGGTGGCCACTCCGTCAAGAGCAGGGCAGCCCTGGAAAATCACCTGGGCCATAGCGGCTACCCAGCCTGACTGATGCGCCGACACAGGCCCGGAACCTGCCTTCAATGGTCTTCAAATGCAGGGCGTTCCTTGCCGCTCCCACTCAAGGGAACTGAGCCATTAGGATTTTGGATGAGACTGACCAGTATTTGTGTTTGAGGGACACATCCGAGCCACACACTGGATCATGGTCGTGAGCTCCGTCAATAATGTGCCCAAATGGAGGTCATTGATTCGGGAATAACAGAACTTCTGAAGATCCCTAGATGATTATTTTTATACATAATAATCAAAAATACATCCCCATCGTCAATGGATACAATTTTTCGGGTAAATTCACCAACCAGAACAGACTGGGCCTGGTTCTAATACAACCACTATTTTAATCGCAGAATGCCTGTTTTGGACACTGTTTATGGTGGGAAAATAGCTCCAGAACCATCCTGGATCATTATTTTTACACAGAATAGTGAAAATACATCCATCTACACATTCAACACTAATTATGGGTAGAAGCACCAACCAGAACCGACTGGGCCTGGTTCTAATACGACCTCTTTTTTAATCGCAAAATGCCTGTTTTGGACAATGTTTATGGTGGGAAACATTATTTTTATAGAAAATAGTGAAACTACATCCACCCACTCAATCAACACAAATTCTGGGTAAATACACCAACCAGAACCGATTGGGCCTTGTTCTAATACAACCACTATTTTTATCGCAAAATGTTTTGGACACTATTGACGGTGTGAAATATTCCCAGAACATCCCTGCATCTTTAATTTTACACATAATAGTGAAAATGCATCCATCCACACAATTGACACTAAATCTGGGTAAAAGCGGCAACCAGAACCGACTGGGCCCGGTTCTAATTCAACCACCGTGCAAAATAAAGATCCATTGGAGGTTTTTGATTCTTGTGTAAAAAAAGCCCCAAAACATCCCTACATGATTATTTTTAAACAGAATAGTAAAATATACATCCCCATCCTCTTTGGACACAAGTTTCGGATATAAACAGCAACCAGAACCGAGACTAACCAGTTATAATGCAACTATCCATCGTTCCTGCCTGCCTAAAATCTGCCACCATCATTCCTGTCCCCAAAAAGGCCAACCATCTGCAGCTTGAACGATTACAGGCCTGTTGCTCTCACGCCTGTGATCATGAAGTGCTTTGAAAAGTTGGTGGCCCGACACATCAGAAGGACAATCCCCCCCTCAGTTGACCCTCACCAGTTTGCTTATAGAGAAAACAGGTCCACTGAGGATGCTATCGCTGTGGCTCTTCACACAGCACTGAGCCACCTGGAGCACCGGGGGAACTATGTGACGATGCTTTTCATAGACTATAGCTCAGCCTTTAACACCATCAAGCCGGACATCCTGAAGGACAAACTCTACCACCTTGGACTATCCTCTTCAATCTGCTGCTGGGTAAAGAACTTCTTGACTGGTCGACCACAAACTGTCAGAATGGGTCCACACCTCTCTTCCGCCATTACACTGAACACTGGCTCACCACAAGGCTGTGTACTGAGTCCTGTCCTGTACTCCTTGTACACATACGACTGCACACCAGCCCACCAGTCAAACTCTATCATCAAATTCGCCGATGACACCACTGTGATCGGACTCATCTCAGGCGGGGATGAGTCAGCTTACAGAGACGAGGTCGACAAACTGTCTTCTTGGTGCTCGGCGAACAATCTTACACTAAATACCGCAAAGACTAAAGAAATAATCCTGGACTTTCGCAAGCGCAGCACAGACCTGGCCCCACTCCTCATTAACGGAGTATGTGTAGACAGGGTCCAATCCTTCAAATTTCTGGGAGTCCACGTCACGGATAGGCTCTCCTGGTCCACAAACACCACAGTGTTAGTAAAGAAGGCCCAGAAACGACTCCACTTTCTCAGGGTACTGAGAAGGGACAAATTGGACACCAAGCTTCTGGCAACCTTCTACAGAGCCACTGTGGAGAGCATCCTGACTTACGGCATTACAGTGTGGTATACCGGAAGCACGGCAGCAGACAAAAAAGCCATACAGAGGGTGATAAACACTGCCCAGAAGATCGTCGGCTGCTCTCTGCCATCACTAGAAGACATTGCCAACCCCCGATACCTTAGAAGAGCCGGGTCTATTGTTGGAGACCCATACCACCCTGGACACGGCCTGTTCCAGTTGCTTCCATCTGGCAGACGCTACAGGTCCTACAAAGCACGGACAAACAGGCTCAAGGACAGCTTTTTCCCAACAGCCATCAGGTCTCTGAACCTGCAGCAACACGTGACGTGACGACTACACATATCCCTACTATGAAATTAAGTCAAGTCGAAATGAAGTAACAGGAAGGTCGTTTGGCGCAGATCTGCCTTCCAAAGGCTGACTGAGGGAGGGTAAGTATAAAGACTGAGAGGTAAGTGATCCACCTTATTCTTGTTGGCATCGGTGAGGCATCTTGCAGTCGACGCAAAATGGCGCTCAAGGCGGAGAGCTAACAAGTATGAAAATGTCATAAATAAATGTCATAAATGTGTCTGGCCTGGGAAGACGAACTTGTGGAGAAGCACTATACAATTTCGTCATACGCTGCTGAGGGTATGATGACTACTAGGCTTTTTGTCAAGTCAATGATGACGACAATGCCTATGTCTGATTTTCATTTTTTCATTTTTTCAACTACTATTTTTTATCACAAAATGCATGTTTTGGAGACTATTTATGGTAGTAAATACCCCTAGAACCATCCTGGATCTTTATTTTTAGACAGAATAGTGAAAATACATCCACCTACACAATCAACACTAACTCTGGGTAAAAGCACCAACCAGAACCGACTGGGCTTGGTTCTACTACAACCAACATGCAAAATAAAGTGCCCAAATGGAGGTCATTTATTCGGGCATAGAAGAATTTCTGAACATCCCTAGATGATAATTTTTATACAGAATAGTCAAAAATACAACCCCATTCCTATTGGACACACGTTAAGGGGGTATACACAAACCAGAACCGACTGGGCCTGGTTCTAATACAACCACTATTTTTGTCGCAAAATGCATGTTTTTGACACTATTTCTGGTGGGAAATAGTCTCAGAACATCCCTGGATCTTTATTCTTACAGAGAATAGTGAAAATACATCAAACCCACACAATCGACACTAATTGTGGGTAAAGCACCAACCAGAACCGACTGGGCCTGGTTCCAAACAACCACTTGTAAATAAAGTGCCCAAATTGAGGTCATTGATTAGGGCATAACAGAACTTCTGAACATCCCTAGAATATTATTTTTATAAAGAATAATAAAAAATACATCCCCATAATCATTGGACACAATTTCTGGGTAAAAACACGAACCAGAACCGACTGGGCGTGGTTCTAATACAACCACTACTTTAACCGCAAAATGCCTGTTTTGGACACTGTTTGTGGTGGGAAATAGCTCCAGAATCATCCTGGATCATTATTGTTATACAAAATAGTGAAAATACATCCACTCACACAATAAATACAAATTCTGGGTAAAAGCACCAACCAAAACCGACTGGGCCTGTTTCTAAACCACCACTTGTAAATAAAGTGACCAAATGAAAGTAATTCATTCGGGCATAACAGAACTTCTGAACATCGCTAGATGATTACTTCTATACAGAATAGTCAAGTATACATCCCCATCATAATTGGACACAAGTTTCGTATACAAACACCCACCAGAACCGACTGGACCCTGTTATAATGCAGCCACTATTTTGTATCGCAAAATGCATGTTTTGGACACTATTTATGGAGGGAAATAGCCCCGGAACTGTCCTGGATCTTTATTTTTAGACAGAATAGTGAAAATACATCTACCCACACAATGGATACTATATCTGGGTAAAAGCACCAACCAGAACCGACTGGGCCTGGTTCTTAAAAACCACCACTTGTAAATAAAGTGCCCAAATTGAGGTCATTGATTCGGGCGTAACAAAACTTCTGAACATCCCTAGATGATTATTTTTATACAGAATAATCAAAAATACATCCTTATCATCATTGGACACAATTTCAGGGTAAAAACACCAACCAGAATCGCCTGGGCCTGGTTCTAATACAACCACTATTTTAATCGCAAAATGCCGGTTTTGGACACTTTTTATGGTGGGAAATAGCTCCAGAATCACCTAGAATGATGCCAATGAAAGACTTACATGGATAGGACGATTTTACACTATATACACAGGAACTATGTGTCTCTGACAGTTTGTTTGGCAGCAGGGGAACTTTTCAGTTTTTATTGCCTTAATGTACTTTTCATACCCTGAAAATCACGTTTTGGCCAAGTATGATTGTTTTCATTGTAACTTAATTTTTAGCAATGAGAATAATGCCAAATGGATAACTTACTTGAATTGGACGATTTTACACTATATACACAGTAACTATGTGTCTCTGACAGTTTTTTTGGCAGCAGGGGAATATGTAAGATTAGACAAAGTATCTTTGCAAATGCTTGTTCATATTGTATAAGTTTTTGTGAGTATAACAGCATTGTAGTCATCCTTACGGCTGACATAGCAGCATAAACACCCAACTGTCTGACTGAATAAACAATCTTAGTCTTGTGATTGGGGTGACATGTCAGCACAAATATTCAACTGTCTGACACTGATCAATTACTTTTTGCCCTGCAAATGACTGAAATGTATCTGTCCAAAGTCCTAGTGACAACTGTCAGTTTTTCCTGTATTTAAGACACACACACTGGTCATTCGACTAGAGTTTCAGGAACATCGCGTTGAACAGGACCCTACTGTAGGAACTCTCACTGTCCACTTTGCAGTCTGGTAATAAACCAATTGGTCCGGGACCAATGAAAGTAGAACAAGAATTAGCAAAGGCATTATAGTCTTGGTCTGTTAATAGAGTCAGGGACTTAACTAAGACAAAGTCAGGGACTTTTGGTCTTTGTGTGTTCAGAGATATTGGGTTAATCACAAAGTGGAGATCAATTTCGGGTAATTTAGAAAATAATTGTTGTTTAAACTATTAAGTAAGTGATTAATATGGGTCAGAAAGCAACAAAAGGGATGGGTTTATTGTCAGACTGCAAAATGAAAATCGGAGAGTTACCGGGACGAGATATCATGGTCCAGCTTGGGCTAAGCCTAGTGGCCACCCAAAATGGCCTCCGACCCAGGGAATTACAGACCAAAAATATCTTCCACACCACCACATCTAACAGCTTCTACTCTCTCGACATTGTCGGGAATGATTCTGCCAAGGTAGCTGAAAGTCTAAGAGAACAGTCTGAAGATATCTGCCCAGCAGCCCCAGGACAGGAACAACAAACATGGCCATTACGTGTCACCCTGAAGTTCATGGGAGACCGGACGACAAGTGGTTAAACCAATTCTCACAGTTGCCCACTCAACGAATCATAATTAACCACGTATATGCAACTTAACCACGTATATGCAACTGACCTAATGGACAACCCATTGCCCCCCGGACACATTGCCTATGGGGATGGATCATCATCAAAAACCCTGGATGGAGAAAAACACAACGTATATGCCGTGGTGACTCAAAAAGACAACCTCAAGACAGGACGACTCCCCGGCGACTGGTCTGCACAAGCCGCAGAAATAGTGGCATTGACAGAGGCATGTAGACTATTCCTAGAACAAGACGTGACGGTGGAAAGACACAGCCCAATCCCTGCTGAATTCCTAAGAGAAATGCAAAATCATTCCCCAGAAAAAGAGAAACTGCAATGGGAAACAGAAGGAGCCACTCAACACAAGAATGGACTCTATGCAGTAGAAAACAAGCCATGCGTGACACGATCATTGTTTGAAGTAATTGCCAAATTGAGCCATGGGAGGAGCCATGTCTCAACAGGAGGGATGATCAGTACAGTACAACAAACAATGCATGTTCCCAGAGGTCTCCAAACTTACCTCAATTATTTTGCAGAAACTGTCTAAACTGCTGTAGACACAACTCTCAAGGCAATGAACAACCCAAGCATGGAACAAGGCAAACAGGAACATATCCCTTCGAGCTTCTGAACATGGATTTCATCAAACTGAACCAAAGTGCTGGACTCGTCGAACAAACCATTAGAACAGTAAAACTCAGACTCAGAAAAACCATGGAAGATACAGGAAAACCATGGCAAGAATGCCTGAGCCTGGTAGAAACGTACATGAGAATCATTCCAACAGCACAGGGATGCACACCATTTGAGGCAGTGAAAGACAGAATCTTCCACTAACAATGTGGGAAAAAGATCTGGTGGTAAAAGAGAAAGGAGAAGCAGAATCCCTCAATAAGTGGTTATGCAAAATGTTCCAAGAAAGAACTGTGATGAATGCAAAATAATCTGCCGACATCTTCTCTGTCTCCCACAGAGGAGGTCCTGTCCCCAGGAGACCTGGTACTCGTCAAGGTGATAAAAAGAAAGTGCTGGTCTTCTCCACGTTGGGACGGACCTCACCGTGTGATTTTGGCCATCATCATCACCGCTCTGTGTTCAACCACATGGGGGGAACGTACCAGAACCTTGGTACACTCCCACTGGAGGAGAATGCCCCACTAGCTGGTTCAGGAAACGATCAGGGGCCCCCAGATCTGCATCCCATTAACCAAGACACCAATCGTTGTTCAAGTACCTTTGCTCAGCCTACAGCTTACTCACTTGGGATTACACAGGACTGACTCCAGTTATTTTTATTGGTACCTACAAGCTCCCAGAGTCTGAATGGTCTGGCCAGACACCTTGGACCAGGTCCTCCTCCATACAGGCTACAAAACCATCACATGGCCCCTTTCCAAAGAAGCTACCACCATGACCGCTAACTTCACCAAGTTAGCCACCACCATCAAAGATGGTAAACATATGCTAGACCTTACGACCAATATCCAACAAAAAGGCTGCATCAACCTATGCCTCTGACCGGACCGACCAGGAAAAGGCCCCCTCTTTACGATCACCATCCGCACTACTAGTCCAGCCATGGTCCCCAAAGTGATTGGTGTGAACCCCTTCGTACAACCATCCGCCACGCGCCTACTCAAAATCCGTCCGGCAGGAACACCTAAGCCTGAGCAGATACACCTTATTCTCGCCCATGTCCAAACACAGGAAGAAAACGACTACAACCCGATGATGAGGAACAGTTGGTACAGATACACCGCACTCACAGCCCGCGCCACAACCAATGAGTTGTTATGTCTGTTCCCTCATGCCTACTGCCGTAGCCCAACCACAGCTATGGTCCAACCGACAGAACGAAGAACTCGCCAACCTCACCTACAACTGTATCCTGGGTAATCTGAGAGAATCCTTCCAGCAAAGCTCGACCGCCTACATACCATGGTCGCAGTACCACTAGCAGCTACAGTCAATACCGCAACGTATGTCCAGTGCAACAACCGAACAGACTGTTATCCATCCTGTTTCAACTTCAGCGGACCGGATCCGAAGACCCCTTTGGACCAAGTTCACGTCACCAGGTGCGCCGGGATCAGACACATTCCTTCCCAATCATGGACAGTACTGGACCAAATATGGTGGCTCTGCGAATGGCAAGTGTATATGATCATCCCCACCAATACAACTGGGCTCTGTGTCCCTACATCTGCATCCGACCACACGTACGTTCTAACAGCAGACTCGATTCCAACTGTCGACGCCAACCCACATCTACCCACCAGGCGTCAACGACGGAGCTTTGATTTCTTCCCCCATGATTCAGTTTGGGGCTCGGATGTCCCCCTCTAATACAAACACTGGTCAGTCTCCTCCAAAATCATGATGGCGGTATTCCCCAGGGTAGGAACAGCGAAGAACACCCTACATCTGGAAACCATTGACTACAGATTCCAGGCCCGACACTAATCAATTACTTGTTGCCCTGCAAATGACTGAAACGTATCTGTCCAAAGTCTTTGGGACAACTGTCAGTTTTGCCTGTATTTAAGACACACTCACTGGTCATTCGACTAGAGTTGCAGTAACATCGCAGTGAACAGGAGCCCACTGTAGGAACTCTCTGTCCACTTTGCAGTCTGGTCATACATATTTTCTATTTAAATTTATCTCACTCTTTCTTAGCCTGCTCCTGAAGTTGTATTTTCAGACCTAACAAACATTTCAGTTTTTTTGCCCTAATGTGCGTTTCATGCGCTGAAAATCATGTTTTGGCCAAGTATCATAGTTTTCACTATAACTTAACCTAACCCTAACCCTAACCCTAACTTTCATCACTTAGAATGATATCAAATGAAAAACCTACTTAATTTGGACGATTATACACTATATACACAGTAACTATGTGTCACTGACAGTTTGTTTCGCAGCGGGGGAACATTTCAGTTTTTATTGCCTTAATGTGCATTTCATGCGCTGAAAATCACGTTTTGGCCAAGTATCATAGTTTTCACTATAACTTAATTTCTAGCACTTAGAATGATGCAAAATGAAAAACTTACTTGAATTGGACAATTATACACTATATACACAGTAACTATGTGCCTCTGAGTGTTTGTTTCGCAGCAGGGGAACATTTCAGTTTTTATTGCCTTAACGTGGGTTTCATGCGCTGAAAATCACGTTTTGGCCAAGTATCATAGTTTTCACTATAACTTAATTTCTAGCACTTAGAATGATGCTAAATGCAATACTTACTTGAACTGGATGATTTTACACTATAGACACAGTAACTATGTGCCTCTGACAGTTTGTTTCGCAGCAGGGGAACATTTCAGTTTTTATTGCCTTAACGTGCGTTTCATGCGCTGAAAATCACGTTTTGGCCAAGTATCATAATTTTCACTATAACTTAATTTCTATCACTTAGAATGATGCCAAATGAAAAACTTACTTGAATTGGACAATAATACACTATATACACAGTAACTATGTGTCTCTGACAGTTTGTTTCGCAGCAGGGGAACATTTCAGTTTTTATTGCCTTAACGTGCGTTTCATGCGCTGAAAATCACGTTTTGGCCAAGTATCATAGTTTTCACTATAACTTAATTTCTATCACTTAGAATGATGCTAAATGCAAAACTTACTTGAATTGGACTATTTTACACTATATACACAGTAACTATGTGTCTCTGACAGTTTGTTTCGCAGCAGGGGGACATTTCAGTTTTTATTGCTAACGTGCGTTTCATGCGCTGAAAATCATGTTTTGGCCGAGTATGATAGTTTTCACTATAACTTAATTTCTATCACTTAGAATGATGCTAAATGAAAAACTTACTTGAATTGGACGATAATACACTATATACACAGTAACTATATGTCTCTGACAGTTTGTTTCGCAGCAGGGGAATATTTCAGTTTTTATTGCCTTAACGTGCGTTTCATGCGCTGAAAATCACGTTTTGGCCAAGTATCATAATTTTCACTATAACTTAATTTATATCACTTAGAATGATGCCAAATGAAAAACTTACTTGAATTGGACAATTATACACTATATACACAGTAACTATGTGTCTCTGACAGTTTGTTTCGCAGCAGGGGAACATTTCAGTTTTTATTGGCTTAACGTGCGTTTCATACGCTGAAAATTACGTTTTGGCCAAGTATCATAGTTTTCATTATAACTTAATATCTAGCCATTAGAATGATGCCAAATGAAAAACTTATTAAATTATAAAATTTGATGATATTACACTATGTCATTTGTGTCTCTGACATTTTTACACCGTTTTACAAGTTATGACTCCAGACTCTTAATTTACAATTCTGCCTTTATGGATACATTGCATCACCACCCCTTGAGTGGATCTCTTACCTCTCACTGTCTTTCACTTACCTTCATTCAGCATGTAGGTGTCAGATCACCTTGTACCTAATGTGTATTCATATTACCTCACCCAAAGTTATTACACAGAAGGGATTGTGTTGTGTTACCCCAAGTTTAGAGTCCCAACGGATGTGGGAAACTTACAGCGTCTGTCTGCCAGAGAGCAGCAGCTGGAACCGATTGTGACCAGGGTGGCATGGGTCCCTGATCATGTCCCTGGCTCTGCTGAGGTAACGAGGGCTGGCAATGTCTTCCAGTGAGGGCAGAGTAGCCGACGTTCTTCTGCGTAGTGGTGATACCTTTCTAAATAGCCTTTTTGTCTGCTGCCGTTCTTCCCGCGTACCACCAAATGTGCTTTTTATGTGCTGATAAGCACGTTTTGGTCGAATATGAAAGTTTTCAAGTGTGCACTTGACCCTAGATGACCTGGAGAGTGACAGTTACTCCTGAAGTTGAACCTCTTTTCATCGCACAATACAAGGAAAAAATTGCAAACCCTGTTAGCCAGCCTTTCTTATATTTCTCGAGGCGAACAAACAATTGCAAGGCCAACTAGTTAGTCTTTCTTACATTCCACGATCTTTTAATTCAATTGTAAAACCAGTTTGGCTAGTCTACCTTGCATTCTACGATCTTAAAAAACAAAGTTAAACCAGTATGACCACATGGTGCGACAAGAATAAACAATTATTAAGCCAGTTAGCCAGTCCATCCCACAATTCCCTCCTTTTGTGTCTGTGAAAATATTGAAATATTGAAGTGGCTGTTTCCATGAGCCAGAGAAGAACCAGTCAAGCCATCCTCGTTGTGGAACCGGATCTCCGGTCACAGCTCTCTGCATGTTCCTAATAGCCTGCAGGGCATCATGGACCGAGCAGGACATGCCGGCAGGGATGAAGGGGCAGCACGAGTCTCCCACCATGAAACACACACAGCCCCGCTGGGTGGCCACTCCGTCAAGAGCAGGGCAGCCCTGGAAAATCACCTGGGCCATAGCGGCTACCCAGCCTGACTGATGCGCCGACACAGGCCCGGAACCTGCCTTCACTACTATTTTTTATCACAAAATGCATGTTTTGGAGACTATTTATGGTAGTAAATACCCCTAGAAACATCCTGGATCTTTATTTTTAGACAGAATAGTGAAAATACATCCACCTACACAATCAACACTAACTCTGGGTAAAAGCACCAACCAGAACCGACTGGGCTTGGTTCTACTACAACCAACATGCAAAATAAAGTGCCCAAATGGAGGTCATTTATTCGGGCATAGAAGAACTTCTGAACATCCCTAGATGATAATTTTTATACAGAATAGTCAAAAATACAACCCCATTTCTATTGGACACACGTTAATGGGGTATACACAAACCAGAACCGACTGGGCCTGGTTCTAATACAACCACTATTTTTGTCGCAAAATGCATGTTTTTGAAACTATTTCTGGTGGGAAATAGTCTCAGAACATCCCTGGATCTTTATTCTTACAGAGAATAGTGAAAATACATCAAACCCACACAATCGACACTAATTGTGGGTAAAAGCACCAACCAGAACCGACTGGGCCTGGTTCTAAACAACCACTTGTAAATAAAGTGCCCAAATTGAGGTCATTGATTAGGGCATAACAGAACTTCTGAACATCCCTAGAATATTATTTTTATAAAGAATAATAAAAAATACATCCCCATAATCATTGGACACAATTTCTGGGTAAAAACACGAACCAGAACCGACTGGGCGTGGTTCTAATACAACCACTACTTTAACCGCAAAATGCCTGTTTTGGACACTGTTTGTGGTGGGAAATAGCTCCAGAATCATCCTGGATCATTATTGTTATACAAAATAGTGAAAATACATCCACTCACACAATAAACACAAATTCTGGGTAAAAGCACCAACCAAAACCGACTGGGCCTGTTTCTAAACCACCACTTGTAAATAAAGTGACCAAATGAAAGTAATTCATTCGGGCATAACAGAACTTCTGAACATCGCTAGATGATTACTTCTATACAGAATAGTCAAGTATACATCCCCATCATAATTGGACACAAGTTTCGTATACTAACACCCACCAGAACCGACTGGACCCTGTTATAATGCAGCCACTATTTTGTATCGCAAAATGCATGTTTTGGACACTATTTATGGAGGGAAATAGCCCCGGAACTGTCCTGGATCTTTATTTTTAGACAGAATAGTGAAAATACATCTACCCACACAATGGATACTATATCTGGGTAAAAGCACCAACCAGAACCGACTGGGCCTGGTTCTTAAAAACCACCACTTGTAAATAAAGTGCCCAAATTGAGGTCATTGATTCGGGCGTAACAAAACATCTGAACATCCCTAGATGATTATTTTTATACAGAATAATCAAAAATACATCCTTATCATCATTGGACACAATTTCAGGGTAAAAACACCAACCAGAATCGCCTGGGCCTGGTTCTAATACAACCACTATTTTAATCGCAAAATGCCTGTTTTGGACACTTTTTATGGTGGGAAATAGCTCCAGAATCACCTAGAATGATGCCAATGAAAGACTTACATGGATAGGACGATTTTACACTATATACACAGGAACTATGTGTCTCTGACAGTTTGTTTGGCAGCAGGGAAATTTTCAGTTTTTATTGCCTTAATGTACTTTTCATACCCTGAAAATCACGTTTTGGCCAAGTATGATTGTTTTCATTGTAACTTAATTTTTAGCAATGAGAATAATGCCAAATGGATAACTTACTTGAATTGGACGATTTTACACTATATACACAGTAACTATGTGTCTCTGACAGTTTTTTTGGCAGCAGGGGAATATGTAAGATTAGACAAAGTATCTTTGCAAATGCTTGTTCATATTGTATAAGTTTTTGTGAGTATAACAGCATTGTAGTCATCCTTACGGCTGACATAGCAGCATAAACACCCAACTGTCTGACTGAATAAACAATCTTAGTCTTGTGATTGGGGTGACATGTCAGCACAAATATTCAACTGTCTGACACTGATCAATTACTTTTTGCCCTGCAAATGACTGAAATGTATCTGTCCAAAGTCCTAGTGACAACTGTCAGTTTTTCCTGTATTTAAGACACACACACTGGTCATTCGACTAGAGTTTCAGGAACATCGCGTTGAACAGGACCCTACTGTAGGAACTCTCACTGTCCACTTTGCAGTCTGGTAATAAACCAATTGGTCCGGGACCAATGAAAGTAGAACAAGAATTAGCAAAGGCATTATAGTCTTGGTCTGTTAATAGAGTCAGGGACTTAACTAAGACAAAGTCAGGGACTTTTGGTCTTTGTGTGTTCAGAGATATTGGGTTAATCACAAAGTGGAGATCAATTTCGGGTAATTTAGAAAATAATTGTTGTTTAAACTATTAAGTAAGTGATTAATATGGGTCAGAAAGCAACAAAAGGGATGGGTTTATTGTCAGACTGCAAAATGAAAATCGGAGAGTTACCGGGACGAGATATCATGGTCCAGCTTGGGCTAAGCCTAGTGGCCACCCAAAATGGCCTCCGACCCAGGGAATTACAGACCAAAAATATCTTCCACACCACCACATCTAACAGCTTCTACTCTCTCGACATTGTCGGGAATGATTCTGCCAAGGTAGCTGAAAGTCTAAGAGAACAGTCTGAAGATATCTGCCCAGCAGCCCCAGGACAGGAACAACAAACATGGCCATTACGTGTCACCCTGAAGTTCATGGGAGACCGGACGACAAGTGGTTAAACCAATTCTCACAGTTGCCCACTCAACGAATCATAATTAACCACGTATATGCAACTGACCTAATGGACAACCCATTGCCCCCCGGACACATTGCCTATGGGGATGGATCATCATCAAAAACCCTGGATGGAGAAAAACACAACGTATATGCCGTGGTGACTCAAAAAGACAACCTCAAGACAGGACGACTCCCCGGCGACTGGTCTGCACAAGCCGCAGAAATAGTGGCACTGACAGAGGCATGTAGACTATTCCTAGAACAAGACGTGACGGTGGAAAGACACAGCCCAATCCCTGCTGAATTCCTAAGAGAAATGCAAAATCATTCCCCAGAAAAAGAGAAACTGCAATGGGAAACAGAAGGAGCCACTCAACACAAGAATGGACTCTATGCAGTAGAAAACAAGCCATGCGTGACACGATCATTGTTTGAAGTAATTGCCAAATTGAGCCATGGGAGGAGCCATGTCTCAACAGGAGGGATGATCAGTACAGTACAACAAACAATGCATGTTCCCAGAGGTCTCCAAACTTACCTCAATTATTTTGCAGAAACTGTCTAAACTGCTGTAGACACAACTCTCAAGGCAATGAACAACCCAAGCATGGAACAAGGCAAACAGGAACATATCCCTTCGAGCTTCTGAACATGGATTTCATCAAACTGAACCAAAGTGCTGGACTCGTCGAACAAACCATTAGAACAGTAAAACTCAGACTCAGAAAAACCATGGAAGATACAGGAAAACCATGGCAAGAATGCCTGAGCCTGGTAGAAACGTACATGAGAATCATTCCAACAGCACAGGGATGCACACCATTTGAGGCAGTGAAAGACAGAATCTTCCACTAACAATGTGGGAAAAAGATCTGGTGGTAAAAGAGAAAGGAGAAACAGAATCCCTCAATAAGTGGTTATGCAAAATGTTCCAAGAAAGAACTGTGATGAATGCAAAATAATCTGCCGACATCTTCTCTGTCTCCCACAGAGGAGGTCCTGTCCCCAGGAGACCTGGTACTCGTCAAGGTGATAAAAAGAAAGTGCTGGTCTTCTCCACGTTGGGACGGACCTCACCGTGTGATTTTGGCCATCATCATCACCGCTCTGTGTTCAACCACATGGGGGGAACGTACCAGAACCTTGGTACACTCCCACTGGAGGAGAATGCCCCACTAGCTGGTTCAGGAAACGATCAGGGGCCCCCAGATCTGCATCCCATTAACCAAGACACCAATCGTTGTTCAAGTACCTTTGCTCAGCCTACAGCTTACTCACTTGGGATTACACAGGACTGACTCCAGTTATTTTTATTGGTACCTACAAGCTCCCAGAGTCTGAATGGTCTGGCCAGACACCTTGGACCAGGTCCTCCTCCATACAGGCTACAAAACCATCACATGGCCCCTTTCCAAAGAAGCTACCACCATGACCGCTAACTTCACCAAGTTAGCCACCACCATCAAAGATGGTAAACATATGCTAGACCTTACGACCAATATCCAACAAAAAGGCTGCATCAACCTATGCCTCTGACCGGACCGACCAGGAAAAGGCCCCCTCTTTACGATCACCATCCGCACTACTAGTCCAGCCATGGTCCCCAAAGTGATTGGTGTGAACCCCTTCGTACAACCATCCGCCACGCGCCTACTCAAAATCCGTCCGGCAGGAACACCTAAGCCTGAGCAGATACACCTTATTCTCGCCCATGTCCAAACACAGGAAGAAAACGACTACAACCCGATGATGAGGAACAGTTGGTACAGATACACCGCACTCACAGCCCGCGCCACAACCAATGAGTTGTTATGTCTGTTCCCTTTTGCCTACTGCCGTAGCCCAACCACAGCTATGGTCCAACCGACAGAACGAAGAACTCGCCAACCTCACCTACAACTGTATCCTGGGTAATCTGAGAGAATCCTTCCAGCAAAGCTCGACCGCCTACATACCATGGTCGCAGTACCACTAGCAGCTACAGTCAATACCGCAACGTATGTCCAGTGCAACAACCGAACAGACTGTTATCCATCCTGTTTCAACTTCAGCGGACCGGATCCGAAGACCCCTTTGGACCAAGTTCACGTCACCAGGTGCGCCGGGATCAGACACATTCCTTCCCAATCATGGACAGTACTGGACCAAATATGGTGGCTCTGCGAATGGCAAGTGTATATGATCATCCCCACCAATACAACTGGGCTCTGTGTCCCTACATCTGCATCCGACCACACGTACGTTCTAACAGCAGACTCGATTCCAACTGTCGACGCCAACCCACATCTACCCACCAGGCGTCAACGACGGAGCTTTGATTTCTTCCCCCATGATTCAGTTTGGGGCTCGGATGTCCCCCTCTAATACAAACACTGGTCAGTCTCCTCCAAAATCATGATGGCGGTATTCCCCAGGGTAGGAACAGCGAAGAACACCCTACATCTGGAAACCATTGACTACAGATTCCAGGCCCGACACTAATCAATTACTTGTTGCCCTGCAAATGACTGAAACGTATCTGTCCAAAGTCTTAGGGACAACTGTCAGTTTTGCCTGTATTTAAGACACACTCACTGGTCATTCGACTAGAGTTGCAGTAACATCGCAGTGAACAGGAGCCCACTGTAGGAACTCTCTGTCCACTTTGCAGTCTGGTCATACATATTTTCTATTTAAATTTATCTCACTCTTTCTTAGCCTGCTCCTGAAGTTGTATTTTCAGACCTAACAAACATTTCAGTTTTTTTGCCCTAATGTGCGTTTCATGCGCTGAAAATCATATTTTGGCCAAGTATCATAGTTTTCACTATAACTTAACCTAACCCTAACCCTAACCCTAACCCTAACTTTCATCACTTAGAATGATATCAAATGAAAAACCTACTTAATTTGGACGATTATACACTATATACACAGTAACTATGTGTCACTGACAGTTTGTTTCGCAGCGGGGGAACATTTCAGTTTTTATTGCCTTAATGTGCATTTCATGCGCTGAAAATCACGTTTTGGCCAAGTATCATAGTTTTCACTATAACTTAATTTCTATCACTTAGAATGATGCTAAATGCAAAACTTACTTGAATTGGACTATTTTACACTATATACACAGTAACTATGTGTCTCTGACAGTTTGTTTCGCAGCAGGGGGACATTTCAGTTTTTATTGCTAACGTGCGTTTCATGCGCTGAAAATCATGTTTTGGCCGAGTATGATAGTTTTCACTATAACTTAATTTCTATCACTTAGAATGATGCTAAATGAAAAACTTACTTGAATTGGACGATAATACACTATATACACAGTAACTATATGTCTCTGACAGTTTGTTTCGCAGCAGGGGAATATTTCAGTTTTTATTGCCTTAACGTGCGTTTCATGCGCTGAAAATCACGTTTTGGCCAAGTATCATAATTTTCACTATAACTTAATTTATATCACTTAGAATGATGCCAAATGAAAAACTTACTTGAATTGGACAATTATACACTATATACACAGTAACTATGTGTCTCTGACAGTTTGTTTCGCAGCAGGGGAACATTTCAGTTTTTATTGGCTTAACGTGCGTTTCATGCGCTGAAAATCACGTTTTGGCCAAGTATCATAGTTTTCATTATAACTTAATATCTAGCCATTAGAATGATGCCAAATGAAAAACTTATTAAATTATAAAATTTGATGATATTACACTATGTCATTTGTGTCTCTGACATTTTTACACCGTTTTACAAGTTATGACTCCAGACTCTTAATTTACAATTCTGCCTTTATGGATACATTGCATCACCACCCCTTGAGTGGATCTCTTACCTCTCACTGTCTTTCACTTACCTTCATTCAGCATGTAGGTGTCAGATCACCTTGTACCTAATGTCTATTCATATTACCTCACCCGAAGTTATTACACAGAAGGGATTGTGTTGTGTTACCCCAAGTTTAGAGTCCCAACGGATGTGGGAAACTTACAGCGTCTGTCTGCCAGAGAGCAGCAGCTGGAACCGATTGTGACCAGGGTGGCATGGGTCCCTGATCATGTCCCTGGCTGTGCTGAGGTAACGAGGGCTGGCAATGTCTTCCAGTGAGGGCAGAGTAGCCGACGTTCTTCTGCGTAGTGGTGATACCTTTCTAAATAGCCTTTTTGTCTGCTGCCGTTCTTCCCGCGTACCACCAAATGTGCTTTTTATGTGCTGATAAGCACGTTTTGGTCGAATATGAAAGTTTTCAAGTGTGCACTTGACCCTAGATGACCTGGAGAGTGACAGTTACTCCTGAAGTTGAACCTCTTTTCATCGCACAATGCAAGGAAAAAATTGCAAACCCTGTTAGCCAGCCTTTCTTATATTTCTCGAGGCGAGCAAACAATTGCAAGGCCAACTAGTTAGTCTTTCTTACATTCCACGATCTTTTAATTCAATTGTAAAACCAGTTTGGCTAGTCTACCTTGCATTCTACGATCTTAAAAAACAAAGTTAAACCAGTATGACCACATGGTGCGACAAGAATAAACAATTATTAAGCCAGTTAGCCAGTCCATCCCACAATTCCCTCCTTTTGTGTCTGTGAAAATATTGAAATATTGAAGTGGCTGTTTCCATGAGCCAGAGAAGAACCAGTCAAGCCATCCTCGTTGTGGAACCGGATCTCCAATCACAGCTCTCTGCATGTTCCTAATAGCCTGCAGGGCATCATGGACCGAGCAGGACATGCCGGCAGGGATGAAGGGGCAGCACGAGTCTCCCACCATGAAACACACACAGCCCCGCTGGGTGGCCACTCCGTCAAGAGCAGGTCAGCCCTGGAAAATCACCTGGGCCATAGCGGCTACCCAGCCTGACTGATGCGCCGACACAGGCCCGGAACCTGCCTTCACTACTATTTTTTATCACAAAATGCATGTTTTGGAGACTATTTATGGTAGTAAATACCCCTAGAAACATCCTGGATCTTTATTTTTAGACAGAATAGTGAAAATACATCCACCTACACAATTAACACTAACTCTGGGTAAAAGCACCAACCAGAACCGACTGGGCTTGGTTCTACTACAACCAACATGCAAAATAAAGTGCCCAAATGGAGGTCATTTATTCGGGCATAGAAGAACTTCTGAACATCCCTAGATGATAATTTTTATGCAGAATAGTCAAAAATACAACCCCATTCCTATTGGACACACGTTAAGGGGGTATACACAAACCAGAACCGACTGGGCCTGGTTCTAATACAACCACTATTTTTGTCGCAAAATGCATGTTTTTGACACTATTTCTGGTGGGAAATAGTCTCAGAACATCCCTGGATCTTTATTCTTACAGAGAATAGTGAAAATACATCAAACCCACACAATCGACACTAATTGTGGGTAAAGCACCAACCAGAACCGACTGGGCCTGGTTCTAAACAACCACTTGTAAATAAAGTGCCCAAATTGAGGTCATTGATTAGGGCATAACAGAACTTCTGAACATCCCTAGAATATTATTTTTATAAAGAATAATAAAAAATACATCCCCATAATCATTGGACACAATTTCTGGGTAAAAACACGAACCAGAACCGACTGGGCGTGGTTCTAATACAACCACTACTTTAACCGCAAAATGCCTGTTTTGGACACTGTTTGTGGTGGGAAATAGCTCCAGAATCATCCTGGATCATTATTGTTATACAAAATAGTGAAAATACATCCACTCACACAATAAACATAAATTCTGGGTAAAAGCACCAACCAAAACCGACTGGGCCTGTTTCTAAACCACCACTTGTAAATAAAGTGACCAAATGAAAGTAATTCATTCGGGCATAACAGAACTTCTGAACATCGCTAGATGATTACTTCTATACAGAATAGTCAAGTATACATCCCCATCATAATTGGACACAAGTTTCGTATACAAACACCCACCAGAACCGACTGGACCCTGTTATAATGCAGCCACTATTTTGTATCGCAAAATGCATGTTTTGGACACTATTTATGGAGGGAAATAGCCCCGGAACTGTCCTGGATCTTTATTTTTAGACAGAATAGTGAAAATACATCCACCTACACAATTAACACTAACTCTGGGTAAAAGCACCAACCAGAACCGACTGGGCTTGGTTCTACTACAACCAACATGCAAAATAAAGTGCCCAAATGGAGGTCATTTATTCGGGCATAGAAGAACTTCTGAACATCCCTAGATGATAATTTTTATGCAGAATAGTCAAAAATACAACCCCATTCCTATTGGACACACGTTAAGGGGGTATACACAAACCAGAACCGACTGGGCCTGGTTCTAATACAACCACTATTTTTGTCGCAAAATGCATGTTTTTGACACTATTTCTGGTGGGAAATAGTCTCAGAACATCCCTGGATCTTTATTCTTACAGAGAATAGTGAAAATACATCAAACCCACACAATCGACACTAATTGTGGGTAAAGCACCAACCAGAACCGACTGGGCCTGGTTCTAAACAACCACTTGTAAATAAAGTGCCCAAATTGAGGTCATTGATTAGGGCATAACAGAACTTCTGAACATCCCTAGAATATTATTTTTATAAAGAATAATAAAAAATACATCCCCATAATCATTGGACACAATTTCTGGGTAAAAACACGAACCAGAACCGACTGGGCGTGGTTCTAATACAACCACTACTTTAACCGCAAAATGCCTGTTTTGGACACTGTTTGTGGTGGGAAATAGCTCCAGAATCATCCTGGATCATTATTGTTATACAAAATAGTGAAAATACATCCACTCACACAATAAACATAAATTCTGGGTAAAAGCACCAACCAAAACCGACTGGGCCTGTTTCTAAACCACCACTTGTAAATAAAGTGACCAAATGAAAGTAATTCATTCGGGCATAACAGAACTTCTGAACATCGCTAGATGATTACTTCTATACAGAATAGTCAAGTATACATCCCCATCATAATTGGACACAAGTTTCGTATACAAACACCCACCAGAACCGACTGGACCCTGTTATAATGCAGCCACTATTTTGTATCGCAAAATGCATGTTTTGGACACTATTTATGGAGGGAAATAGCCCCGGAACTGTCCTGGATCTTTATTTTTAGACAGAATAGTGAAAATACATCTACCCACACAATGGATACTATATCTGGGTAAAAGCACCAACCAGAACCGACTGGGCCTGGTTCTTAAAAACCACCACTTGTAAATAAAGTGCCCAAATTGAGGTCATTGATTCGGGCGTAACAAAACATCTGAACATCCCTAGATGATTATTTTTATACAGAATAATCAAAAATACATCCTTATCATCATTGGACACAATTTCAGGGTAAAAACACCAACCAGAATCGCCTGGGCCTGGTTCTAATACAACCACTATTTTAATCGCAAAATGCCTGTTTTGGACACTTTTTATGGTGGGAAATAGCTCCAGAATCACCTAGAATGATGCCAATGAAAGACTTACATGGATAGGACGATTTTACACTATATACACAGGAACTATGTGTCTCTGACAGTTTGTTTGGCAGCAGGGGAACTTTTCAGTTTTTATTGCCTTAATGTACTTTTCATACCCTGAAAATCACGTTTTGGCCAAGTATGATTGTTTTCATTGTAACTTAATTTTTAGCAATGAGAATAATGCCAAATGGATAACTTACTTGAATTGGACGATTTTACACTATATACACAGTAACTATGTGTCTCTGACAGTTTTTTTGGCAGCAGGGGAATATGTAAGATTAGACAAAGTATCTTTGCAAATGCTTGTTCATATTGTATAAGTTTTTGTGAGTATAACAGCATTGTAGTCATCCTTACGGCTGACATAGCAGCATAAACACCCAACTGTCTGACTGAATAAACAATCTTAGTCTTGTGATTGGGGTGACATGTCAGCACAAATATTCAACTGTCTGACACTGATCAATTACTTTTTGCCCTGCAAATGACTGAAATGTATCTGTCCAAAGTCCTAGTGACAACTGTCAGTTTTTCCTGTATTTAAGACACACACACTGGTCATTCGACTAGAGTTTCAGGAACATCGCGTTGAACAGGACCCTACTGTAGGAACTCTCACTGTCCACTTTGCAGTCTGGTAATAAACCAATTGGTCCGGGACCAATGAAAGTAGAACAAGAATTAGCAAAGGCATTATAGTCTTGGTCTGTTAATAGAGTCAGGGACTTAACTAAGACAAAGTCAGGGACTTTTGGTCTTTGTGTGTTCAGAGATATTGGGTTAATCACAAAGTGGAGATCAATTTCGGGTAATTTAGAAAATAATTGTTGTTTAAACTATTAAGTAAGTGATTAATATGGGTCAGAAAGCAACAAAAGGGATGGGTTTATTGTCAGACTGCAAAATGAAAATCGGAGAGTTACCGGGACGAGATATCATGGTCCAGCTTGGGCTAAGCCTAGTGGCCACCCAAAATGGCCTCCGACCCAGGGAATTACAGACCAAAAATATCTTCCACACCACCACATCTAACAGCTTCTACTCTCTCGACATTGTCGGGAATGATTCTGCCAAGGTAGCTGAAAGTCTAAGAGAACAGTCTGAAGATATCTGCCCAGCAGCCCCAGGACAGGAACAACAAACATGGCCATTACATGTCACCCTGAAGTTCATGGGAGACCGGACGACAAGTGGTTAAACCAATTCTCACAGTTGCCCACTCAACGAATCATAATTAACCACGTATATGCAACTGACCTAATGGACAACCCATTGCCCCCCGGACACATTGCCTATGGGGATGGATCATCATCAAAAACCCTGGATGGAGAAAAACACAACGTATATGCCGTGGTGACTCAAAAAGACAACCTCAAGACAGGACGACTCCCCGGCGACTGGTCTGCACAAGCCGCAGAAATAGTGGCACTGACAGAGGCATGTAGACTATTCCTAGAACAAGACGTGACGGTGGAAAGACACAGCCCAATCCCTGCTGAATTCCTAAGAGAAATGCAAAATCATGCCCCAGAAAAAGAGAAACTGCAATGGGAAACAAAAGGAGCCACTCAACACAAGAACGGACTCTATGCAGTAGAAAACAAGCCATGCGTCCCACGATCATTGTTTGAAGTAATTGCCAAATTGAGCCATGGGAGGAGCCATGTCTCAACAGAAGGGATGATCAGTACAGTACAACAAACAATGCATGTTCCCAGAGGTCTCCAAACTTACTTCAATTTTTTTGCAGAAACTGTCTAAACTGCTGTAGACACAACTCTCAAGGCAATGAACGACCCAAGCATGGAACAAGGCAAACAGGAACATATCCCTTCGAGCTTCTGAACATGGATTTCATCAAACTGAACCAAAGTGCTGGACTTGTCGAACAAACCATTAGAACAGTAAAACTCAGACTCAGAAAAACCATGGAAGATACAGGAAAACGATGGCAAGAATGCCTGAGCCTGGTAGAAACGTACATGAGAATCATTCCAACAGCACAGGGATGCACACCATTTGAGGCAGTGAAAGACAGACCCTTCCACTGAACAATGTGGGAAAAAGATCTGGTGGTAGAAGAGAAAAGGGAAACAGAATCCCTCACTAAGTGGTTATGCAAAATGTTCCAAGAAAGAACTGTGATGAATGCAAAATAATCCCAGGAGAATCCCAGGAGACCTGGTACTCGTCAAGGTGATAAAAAGAAAGTGCTGGTCTTCTCCACGTTGGGACGGACCTCACCGTGTGATTTTGGCCATCATCATCACCGCTCTGTGTTCAACCACATGGGGGGAACGTACCAGAACCTTGGTACACTCCCACTGGAGGAGAATGCCCCACTAGCTCGTTCAGGAAACGATCAGGGGCCCCCAGATCTGCATCCCATCAACCAAGACACCAATCGTCGTTCAAGTCCCTTTGCTCAGCCTACAGCTTACTCACTTGGGATTACACAGGACTGACTCCAGTTATTTTTATTGGTACCTACAAGCTCCCAGAGTCTGAGTGGTCTGGCCAGACACCTTGGACCAGGTCCTCCTCCATACAGGCTACAAAACCATCAATTGGCCCCTTTCCAAAGAAGCTACCACCATGACCGCTAACTTCACCAAGTTAGCCACCACCATCAAAGATGGTAAACATATGCTAGACCTTACGACCAATATCCAACAAAAAGGCTGCATCAACCTATGCCTCCGACCGGACCGACCAGGAAAAGGCCCCCTCTTTACTATCACCATCCGCACTACTAGTCCAGCCATGGTCCCCAAAGTGATTGGTGTGAACTCCTTCGTACAACCATCCGCCACACGCCTACTCAAAATCCGTCCGGCAGGAACACCTAAGCCTGAGTAGATACACCTTATTCTCGCCCATGTCCAAACACAGGAAGAAAACGACTACAACCCGATGATGAGGAACAGTTGGTACAGATACACCGCACTCACAGCCGGCGCCACAACCAATGAGTTGTTATGTCTGTTCCCTCATGCCTACTGCCGTAGCCCAACCACAGCTATGGTCCAACCGACAGAACGAAGAACTCGCCAACCTCACCTACAACTGTATCCTGGGTAATCTGAGAGAATCCTTCCAGCAAAGCTCGACCGCCTACATACCATGGTCGCAGTACCATTAGCAGCTACAGTCAATACCGCAACGTATGTCCAGTGCAACAACCGAACAGACTGTTATCCATCCTGTTTCAACTTCAGCGGACCGGATCCGAAGACCCCTTTAGACCAACTTCACGTCACCAGGTGTGCCGAGATCAGACACATTCCTTCCCAATCATGGACAGTACTGGACCAAATATGGTGGCTCTGCGAATGGCAAGTGTATATGATCATCCCCACCAATACAACTGGGCTCTGTGTTCCTACATCTGCATCCGACCACACGTACGTTCTAACAGCAGACTCGATTCCAACTGTCGACGCCAACCCACATCTACCCACCAGGCGTCAACGACGGAGCTTTGATTTCTTCCCCCATGATTCAGTTTGGGGCTCGGATGTCCCCCTCTAATACAAACACTGGTCAGTCTCCTCCAAAATCATGATGGCGGTATTCCCCAGGGTAGGAACAGCGAAGAACACCCTACGTCTGGAAACCATTGACTACAGATTCCAGGCCCGACACTAATCAATTACTTGTTGCCCTGCAAATGACTGAAACGTATCTGTCCAAAGTCTTAGGGACAACTGTCAGTTTTGCCTGTATTTAAGACACACTCACTGGTCATTCGACTAGAGTTGCAGTAACATCGCAGTGAACAGGAGCCCACTGTAGGAACTCTCTGTCCACTTTGCAGTCTGGTCATACATATTTTCTATTTAAATTTATCTCACTCTTTCTTAGCCTGCTCCTGAAGTTGTATTTTCAGACCTAACAAACATTTCAGTTTTTTTGCCCTAATGTGCGTTTCATGCGCTGAAAATCATGTTTTGACCAAGTATCATAGTTTTCACTATAACTTAACCTAACCCTAACCCCAACCCTAACTTTCATCACTTAGAATGATATCAAATGAAAAACCTACTTAATTTGGATGATTATAAACTATATACACAGTGACTATGTGTCACTGACAGTTTGTTTCGCAGCGGGGAAACATTTCAGTTTTTATTGCCTTAATGTGCATTTCATGCGCTGAAAATCACGTTTTGGCCAAGTATCATAGTTTTCACTATAACTTAATTTCTAGCACTTAGAATGATGCAAAATGAAAAACTTACTTGAATTGGACAACTATACACTATATACACAGTAACTATGTGCCTCTGAGTGTTTGTTTCGCAGCAGGGGAACATTTCAGTTTTTATTGCCTTAACGTGCGTTTCATGCGCTGAAAATCACGTTTTGGCCAAGTATCATAGTTTTCACTATAACTTAATTTCTAGCACTTAGAATGATGCTAAATGCAATACTTACTTGAATTGGATGATTTTACACTTTAGACACAGTAACTATGTGCCTCTGACAGTTTGTTTCGCAGCAGGGGAACATTTCAGTTTTTATTGCCTTAACGTGCGTTTCATGCGCTGAAAATCACGTTTTGGCCAAGTATCATAGTTTTCACTATAACTTAATTTCTAGCACTTAGAATGATGCTAAATGCAATACTTACTTGAATTGGATGATTTTACACTATAGACACAGTAACTATGTGCCTCTGGCAGTTTGTTTCGCAGCAGGGGAACATTTCAGTTTTTATTGCCTTAACGTGCGTTTCATGCGCTGAAAATCACGTTTTGGCCAAGTATCATAATTTTCACTATAACTTAATTTCTATCACTTAGAATGATGCCAAATGAAAAACTTACTTGAATTGGACAATAATACACTATATACACAGTAACTATGTGTCTCTGACAGTTTGTTTCGCAGCAGGGGAACATTTCAGTTTTTATTGCCTTAACGTGGGTTTCATGCGCTGAAAATCACGTTTTGGCCAAGTATCATAGTTTTCACTATAACTTAATTTCCATCACTTAGAATGATGCTAAATGCAAAACTTACTTGAATTGGACTATTTTACACTATATATACAGTAACTATGTGTCTCTGACAGTTTGTTTCGCAGCAGGGGGACATTTCAGTTTTTATTGCTAACGTGCGTTTCATGCGCTGAAAATCATGTTTTGGCCGAGTATGATAGTTTTCACTATAACTTAATTTCTATCACTTAGAATGATGCTAAATGAAAAACTTACTTGAATTGGACGATAATACACTATATACACAGTAACTATATGTCTCTGACAGTTTGTTTCGCAGCAGGGGAATATTTCAGTTTTTATTGCCTAAACGTGCGTTTCATGCGCTGAAAATCACGTTTTGGCCAAGTATCATAATTTTCACTATAACTTAATTTATATCACTTAGAATGATGCCAAATGAAAAACTTACTTGAATTGGACAATTATACACTATATACACAGTAACTATGTGTCTCTGACAGTTTGTTTCGCAGCAGGGGAACATTTCAGTTTTTATTGGCTTAACGTGCGTTTCATGCGCTGAAAATCACGTTTTGGCCAAGTATCATAGTTTTCATTATAACTTAATATCTAGCCATTAGAATGATGCCAAATGAAAAACTTATTAAATTATAAAATTTGATGATATTACACTATGTCATTTGTGTCTCTGACATTTTTACACAGTTTTACAAGTTATGACTCCAGACTCTTAATTTACAATTCTGCCTTTATGGATACATTGCATCACCACCCCTTGAGTGGATCTCTTACCTCTCACTGTCTTTCACTTACCTTCATTCAGCATGTAGGTGTCAGATCACCTTGTACCTAATGTCTATTCATATTACCTCACCCGAAGTTATTACACAGAAGGGATTGTGTTGTGTTACCCCAAGTTTAGAGTCCCAACGGATGTGGGAAACTTACAGCGTCTGTCTGCCAGAGAGCAGCAGCTGGAACAGATTGTGACCAGGGTGGCATGGGTCCCTGATCATGTCCCTGGCTCTGCTGAGGTAACGAGGGCTGGCAATGTCTTCCAGTGAGGGCAGAGTAGCCGACGTTCTTCTGCGTAGTGGTGATACCTTTCTAAATAGCCAGGCAGCCCTGGAAAATCACCTGGGCCATAGCGGCTACCCAGCCTGACTGATGCGCTGACACAGGCCCGGAACCTGCCTTCAATGTTTTTCAAATGCAGGGCGTTCCTTGCCGCTCCCACTCAAGGGAACTGAGCCATTAGGATTTTGGATGAGACTGACCAGTATTTGTGTTTGAGGGACACATCCGAGCCACACACTGGATCATGGTCGTGAGCTCCGTCAATAATGTGCCCAAATGGAGGTCATTGATTCGGGAATAACAGAACTTCTGAAGATCCCTAGATGATTATTTTTATACATAATAATCAAAAATACATCCCCATCGTCAATGGATACAATTTTTCGGGTAAATTCACCAACCAGAACAGACTGGGCCTGGTTCTAATACAACCACTATTTTAATCGCAGAATGCCTGTTTTGGACACTGTTTATGGTGGGAAAATAGCTCCAGAACCATCCTGGATCATTATTTTTACACAGAATAGTGAAAACACATCCATCTACACATTCAACACTAATTATGGGTAGAAGCACCAACCAGAACCGACTGGGCCTGGTTCTAATACGACCTCTTTTTTAATCGCAAAATGCCTGTTTTGGACAATGTTTATGGTGGGAAACATTATTTTTATAGAAAATAGTGAAACTACATCCACCCACTCAATCAACACAAATTCTGGGTAAATACACCAACCAGAACCGATTGGGCCTTGTTCTAATACAACCACTATTTTTATCGCAAAATGTTTTGGACACTATTGACGGTGTGAAATATTCCCAGAACATCCCTGCATCTTTAATTTTACACATAATAGTGAAAATGCATCCATCCACACAATTGACACTAAATCTGGGTAAAAGCGGCAACCAGAACCGACTGGGCCCGGTTCTAATTCAACCACCGTGCAAAATAAAGATCCATTGGAGGTTTTTGATTCTTGTGTAAAAAAAGCCCCAAAACATCCCTACATGATTATTTTTAAACAGAATAGTAAAATATACATCCCCATCCTCTTTGGACACAAGTTTCGGATATAAACAGCAACCAGAACCGAGACTAACCAGTTATAATGCAACTATCCATCGTTCCTGCCTGCCTAAAATCTGCCACCATCATTCCTGTCCCCAAAAAGGCCAACCATCTGCAGCTTGAACGATTACAGGCCTGTTGCTCTCACGCCTGTGATCATGAAGTGCTTTGAAAAGTTGGTGGCCCGACACATCAGAAGGACAATCCCCCCCTCAGTTGACCCTCACCAGTTTGCTTATAGAGAAAACAGGTCCACTGAGGATGCTATCGCTGTGGCTCTTCACACAGCACTGAGCCACCTGGAGCACCGGGGGAACTATGTGACGATGCTTTTCATAGACTATAGCTCAGCCTTTAACACCATCAAGCCGGACATCCTGAAGGACAAACTCTACCACCTTGGACTATCCTCTTCAATCTGCTGCTGGGTAAAGAACTTCTTGACTGGTCGACCACAAACTGTCAGAATGGGTCCACACCTCTCTTCCGCCATTACACTGAACACTGGCTCACCACAAGGCTGTGTACTGAGTCCTGTCCTGTACTCCTTGTACACATACGACTGCACACCAGCCCACCAGTCAAACTCTATCATCAAATTCGCCGATGACACCACTGTGATCGGACTCATCTCAGGCGGGGATGAGTCAGCTTACAGAGACGAGGTCGACAAACTGTCTTCTTGGTGCTCGGCGAACAATCTTACACTAAATACCGCAAAGACTAAAGAAATAATCCTGGACTTTCGCAAGCGCAGCACAGACCTGGCCCCACTCCTCATTAACGGAGTATGTGTAGACAGGGTCCAATCCTTCAAATTTCTGGGAGTCCACGTCGCGGATAGGCTCTCCTGGTCCACAAACACCACAGTGTTAGTAAAGAAGGCCCAGAAACGACTCCACTTTCTCAGGGTACTGAGAAGGGACAAATTGGACACCAAGCTTCTGGCAACCTTCTACAGAGCCACTGTGGAGAGCATCCTGACTTACGGCATTACAGTGTGGTATACCGGAAGCACGGCAGCAGACAAAAAAGCCATACAGAGGGTGATAAACACTGCCCAGAAGATCGTCGGCTGCTCTCTGCCATCACTAGAAGACATTGCCAACCCCCGATACCTTAGAAGAGCCGGGTCTATTGTTGGAGACCCATACCACCCTGGACACGGCCTGTTCCAGTTGCTTCCATCTGGCAGACGCTACAGGTCCTACAAAGCACGGACAAACAGGCTCAAGGACAGCTTTTTCCCAACAGCCATCAGGTCTCTGAACCTGCAGCAACACGTGACGTGACGACTACACATATCCCTACTATGAAATTAAGTCAAGTCGAAATGAAGTAACAGGAAGGTCGTTTGGCGCAGATCTGCCTTCCAAAGGCTGACTGAGGGAGGGTAAGTATAAAGACTGAGAGGTAAGTGATCCACCTTATTCTTGTTGGCATCGGTGAGGCATCTTGCAGTCGCCGCAAAATGGCGCTCAAGGCGGAGAGCTAACAAGTATGAATATGTCATAAATAAATGTCATAAATGTGTCTGGCCTGGGAAGACGAACTTGTGGAGAAGCACTATACAATTTCGTCATACGCTGCTGAGGGTATGATGACTACTAGGCTTTTTGTCAAGTCAATGATGACGACAATGCCTATGTCTGATTTTCATTTTTTCATTTTTTCAACTACTATTTTTTATCACAAAATGCATGTTTTGGAGACTATTTATGGTAGTAAATACCCCTAGAACCATCCTGGATCTTTATTTTTAGACAGAATAGTGAAAATACATCCACCTACACAATCAACACTAACTCTGGGTAAAAGCACCAACCAGAACCGACTGGGCTTGGTTCTACTACAACCAACATGCAAAATAAAGTGCCCAAATGGAGGTCATTTATTCGGGCATAGAAGAACTTCTGAACATCCCTAGATGATAATTTTTATACAGAATAGTCAAAAATACAACCCCATTCCTATTGGACACACGTTAAGGGGGTATACACAAACCAGAACCGACTGGGCCTGGTTCTAATACAACCACTATTTTTGTCGCAAAATGCATGTTTTTGACACTATTTCTGGTGGGAAATAGTCTCAGAAAATCCCTGGATCTTTATTCTTACAGAGAATAGTGAAAATACATCAAACCCACACAATCGACACTAATTGTGGGTAAAGCACCAACCAGAACCGACTGGGCCTGGTTCTAAACAACCACTTGTAAATAAAGTGCCCAAATTGAGGTCATTGATTAGGGCATAACAGAACTTCTGAACATCCCTAGAATATTATTTTTATAAAGAATAATAAAAAATACATCCCCATAATCATTGGACACAATTTCTGGGTAAAAACACGAACCAGAACCGACTGGGCGTGGTTCTAATACAACCACTACTTTAACCGCAAAATGCCTGTTTTGGACACTGTTTGTGGTGGGAAATAGCTCCAGAATCATCCTGGATCATTATTGTTATACAAAATAGTGAAAATACATCCACTCACACAATAAACACAAATTCTGGGTAAAAGCACCAACCAAAACCGACTGGGCCTGTTTCTAAACCACCACTTGTAAATAAAGTGACCAAATGAAAGTAATTCATTCGGGCATAACAGAACTTCTGAACATCGCTAGATGATTACTTCTATACAGAATAGTCAAGTATACATCCCCATCATAATTGGACACAAGTTTCGTATACAAACACCCACCAGAACCGACTGGACCCTGTTATAATGCAGCCACTATTTTGTATCGCAAAATGCATGTTTTGGACACTATTTATGGAGGGAAATAGCCCCGGAACTGTCCTGGATCTTTATTTTTAGACAGAATAGTGAAAATACATCTACCCACACAATGGATACTATATCTGGGTAAAAGCACCAACCAGAACCGACTGGGCCTGGTTCTTAAAAACCACCACTTGTAAATAAAGTGCCCAAATTGAGGTCATTGATTCGGGCGTAACAAAACTTCTGAACATCCCTAGATGATTATTTTTATACAGAATAATCAAAAATACATCCTTATCATCATTGGACACAATTTCAGGGTAAAAACACCAACCAGAATCGCCTGGGCCTGGTTCTAATACAACCACTATTTTAATCGCAAAATGCCTGTTTTGGACACTTTTTATGGTGGGAAATAGCTCCAGAATCACCTAGAATGATGCCAATGAAAGACTTACATGGATAGGACGATTTTACACTATATACACAGGAACTATGTGTCTCTGACAGTTTGTTTGGCAGCAGGGGAACTTTTCAGTTTTTATTGCCTTAATGTACTTTTCATACCCTGAAAATCACGTTTTGGCCAAGTATGATTGTTTTCATTGTAACTTAATTTTTAGCAATGAGAATAATGCCAAATGGATAACTTACTTGAATTGGACGATTTTACACTATATACACAGTAACTATGTGTCTCTGACAGTTTTTTTGGCAGCAGGGGAATATGTAAGATTAGACAAAGTATCTTTGCAAATGCTTGTTCATATTGTATAAGTTTTTGTGAGTATAACAGCATTGTAGTCATCCTTACGGCTGACATAGCAGCATAAACACCCAACTGTCTGACTGAATAAACAATCTTAGTCTTGTGATTGGGGTGACATGTCAGCACAAATATTCAACTGTCTGACACTGATCAATTACTTTTTGCCCTGCAAATGACTGAAATGTATCTGTCCAAAGTCCTAGTGACAACTGTCAGTTTTTCCTGTATTTAAGACACACACACTGGTCATTCGACTAGAGTTTCAGGAACATCGCGTTGAACAGGACCCTACTGTAGGAACTCTCACTGTCCACTTTGCAGTCTGGTAATAAACCAATTGGTCCGGGACCAATGAAAGTAGAACAAGAATTAGCAAAGGCATTATAGTCTTGGTCTGTTAATAGAGTCAGGGACTTAACTAAGACAAAGTCAGGGACTTTTGGTCTTTGTGTGTTCAGAGATATTGGGTTAATCACAAAGTGGAGATCAATTTCGGGTAATTTAGAAAATAATTGTTGTTTAAACTATTAAGTAAGTGATTAATATGGGTCAGAAAGCAACAAAAGGGATGGGTTTATTGTCAGACTGCAAAATGAAAATCGGAGAGTTACCGGGACGAGATATCATGGTCCAGCTTGGGCTAAGCCTAGTGGCCACCCAAAATGGCCTCCGACCCAGGGAATTACAGACCAAAAATATCTTCCACACCACCACATCTAACAGCTTCTACTCTCTCGACATTGTCGGGAATGATTCTGCCAAGGTAGCTGAAAGTCTAAGAGAACAGTCTGAAGATATCTGCCCAGCAGCCCCAGGACAGGAACAACAAACATGGCCATTACGTGTCACCCAGAAGTTCATGGGAGACCGGACGACAAGTGGTTAAACCAATTCTCACAGTTGCCCACTCAACGAATCATAATTAACCACGTATATGCAACTGACCTAATGGACAACCCATTGCCCCCCGGACACATTGCCTATGGGGATGGATCATCATCAAAAACCCTGGATGGAGAAAAACACAACGTATATGCCGTGGTGACTCAAAAAGACAACCTCAAGACAGGACGACTCCCCGGCGACTGGTCTGCACAAGCCGCAGAAATAGTGGCACTGACAGAGGCATGTAGACTATTCCTAGAACAAGACGTGACGGTGGAAAGACACAGCCCAATCCCTGCTGAATTCCTAAGAGAAATGCAAAATCATTCCCCAGAAAAAGAGAAACTGCAATGGGAAACAGAAGGAGCCACTCAACACAAGAACGGACTCTATGCAGTAGAAAACAAGCCATGCGTGACACGATCATTGTTTGAAGTAATTGCCAAATTGAGCCATGGGAGGAGCCATGTCTCAACAGGAGGGATGATCAGTACAGTACAACAAACAATGCATGTTCCCAGAGGTCTCCAAACTTACCTCAATTATTTTGCAGAAACTGTCTAAACTGCTGTAGACACAACTCTCAAGGCATTGAACAACCCAAGCATGGAACAAGGCAAACAGGAACATATCCCTTCGAGCTTCTGAACATGGATTTCATCAAACTGAACCAAAGTGCTGGACTCGTCGAACAAACCATTAGAACAGTAAAACTCAGACTCAGAAAAACCATGGAAGATACAGGAAAACCATGGCAAGAATGCCTGAGCCTGGTAGAAACGTACATGAGAATCATTCCAACAGCACAGGGATGCACACCATTTGAGGCAGTGAAAGACAGAATCTTCCACTAACAATGTGGGAAAAAGATCTGGTGGTAAAAGAGAAAGGAGAAACAGAATCCCTCAATAAGTGGTTATGCAAAATGTTCCAAGAAAGAACTGTGATGAATGCAAAATAATCTGCCGACATCTTCTCTGTCTCCCACAGAGGAGGTCCTGTCCCCAGGAGACCTGGTACTCGTCAAGGTGATAAAAAGAAAGTGCTGGTCTTCTCCACGTTGGGACGGACCTCACCGTGTGATTTTGGCCATCATCATCACCGCTCTGTGTTCAACCACATGGGGGGAACGTACCAGAACCTTGGTACACTCCCACTGGAGGAGAATGCCCCACTAGCTGGTTCAGGAAACGATCAGGGGCCCCCAGATCTGCATCCCATTAACCAAGACACCAATCGTCGTTCAAGTACCTTTGCTCAGCCTACAACTTACTCACTTGGGATTACACAGGACTGACTCCAGTTATTTTTATTGGTACCTACAAGCTCCCAGAGTCTGAATGGTCTGGCCAGACACCTTGGACCAGGTCCTCCTCCATACAGGCTACAAAACCATCACATGGCCCCTTTCCAAAGAAGCTACCACCATGACCGCTAACTTCACCAAGTTAGCCACCACCATCAAAGATGGTAAACATATGCTAGACCTTACGACCAATATCCAACAAAAAGGCTGCATCAACCTATGCCTCTGACCGGACCGACCAGGAAAAGGCCCCCTCTTTACTATCACCATCCGCACTACTAGTCCAGCCATGGTCCCCAAAGTGATTGGTGTGAACCCCTTCGTACAACCATCCGCCACACGCCTACTCAAAATCCGTCCGGCAGGAACACCTAAGCCTGAGTAGATACACCTTATTCTCGCCCATGTCCAAACACAGGAAGAAAACGACTACAACCCGATGATGAGGAACAGTTGGTACAGTACACCGCACTCACAGCCCGCGCCACAACCAATGAGTTGTTATGTCTGTTCCCTCTTGCCTACTGCCGTAGCCCAACCACAGCTATGGTCCAACCGACAGAACGAAGAACTCGCCAACCTCACCTACAACTGTATCCTGGGTAATCTGAGAGAATCCTTCCAGCAAAGCTCGACCGCCTACATACCATGGTCGCAGTACCATTAGCAGCTACAGTCAATACCGCAACGTATGTCCAGTGCAACAACCGAACAGACTGTTATCCATCCTGTTTCAACTTCAGCGGACCGGATCCGAAGACCCCTTTGGACCAAGTTCACGTCACCAGGTGCGCCGAGATCAGACACATTCCTTTCCAATCATGGACAGTACTGGACCAAATATGGTGGCTCTGCGAATGGCAAGTGTATATGATCATCCCCACCAATACAACTGGGCTCTGTGTCCCTACATCTGCATCCGACCACACGTACGTTCTAACAGCAGACTCGATTCCAACTGTCGACGCCAACCCACATCTACCCACCAGGCGTCAACGACGGAGCTTTGATTTCTTCCCCCATGATTCAGTTTGGGGCTCGGATGTCCCCCTCTAATACAAACACTGGTCAGTCTCCTCCAAAATCATGATGGCGGTATTCCCCAGGGTAGGAACAGCGAAGAACACCCTACGTCTGGAAACCATTGACTACAGATTCCAGGCCCGACACTAATCAATTACTTGTTGCCCTGCAAATGACTGAAACGTATCTGTCCAAAGTCTTAGGGACAACTGTCAGTTTTGCCTGTATTTAAGACACACTCACTGGTCATTCGACTAGAGTTGCAGTAACATCGCAGTGAACAGGAGCCCACTGTAGGAACTCTCTGTCCACTTTGTAGTCTGGTCATACATATTTTCTATTTAAATTTATCTCACTCTTTCTTAGCCTGCTCCTGAAGTTGTATTTTCAGACCTAACAAACATTTCAGTTTTTTTGCCCTAATGTGCGTTTCATGCGCTGAAAATCATGTTTTGGCCAAGTATCATAGTTTTCACTATAACTTAACCTAACCCTAACCCTAACCCTAACCCTAACTTTCATCACTTAGAATGATATCAAATGAAAAACCTACTTAATTTGGACGATTATACACTATATACACAGTAACTATGTGTCACTGACAGTTTGTTTCGCAGCGGGGGAACATTTCAGTTTTTATTGCCTTAATGTGCATTACATGCGCTGAAAATCACGTTTTGGCCAAGTATCATAGTTTTCACTATAACTTAATTTCTAGCACTTAGAATGATGCAAAATGAAAAACTTACTTGAATTATACAATTATACACTATATACACAGTAACTATGTGCCTCTGAGTGTTTGTTTCGCAGCAGGGAACATTTCAGTTTTTATTGCCTTAACGTGCGTTTCATGCGCTGAAAATCACGTTTTGGCCAAGTATCATAGTTTTCACTATAACTTAATTTCTAGCACTTAGAATGATGCTAAATGCAATACTTACTTGAATTGGATGATTTTACACTATAGACACAGTAACTATGTGCCTCTGACAGTTTGTTTCGCAGCAGGGGAACATTTCAGTTTTTATTGCCTTAACGTGCGTTTCATGCGCTGAAAATCACGTTTTGGCCAAGTATCATAGTTTTGACTATAACTTAATTTCTAGCACTTAGAATGATGCTAAATGCAATACTTACTTGAACTGGATGATTTTACACTATAGACACAGTAACTATGTGCCTCTGACAGTTTGTTTCGCAGCAGGGGAACATTTCAGTTTTTATTGCCTTAATGTGCGTTTCATGCGCTGAAAATCACGTTTTGGCCCAGTATCATAGTTTTCACTATAACTTAATTTCTAGCACTTAGAATGATGCTAAATGCAATACTTACTTGAATTGGATGATTTTACACTATAGACACAGTAACTATGTGCCTCTGACAGTTTGTTTCGCAGCAGGGGAACATTTCAGTTTTTATTGCCTTAACGTGCGTTTCATGCGCTGAAAATCACGTTTTGGCCAAGTATCATAATTTTCACTATAACTTAATTTCTATCACTTAGAATGATGCCAAATGAAAAACTTACTTGAATTGGACAATAATACACTATATACACAGTAACTATGTGTCTCTGACAGTTTGTTTCGCAGCAGGGGAACATTTCAGTTTTTATTGCCTTAACGTGCGTTTCATGCGCTGAAAATCACGTTTTGGCCAAGTATCATAGTTTTCACTATAACTTAATTTCTATCACTTAGAATGATGCTAAATGCAAAACTTACTTGAATTGGACTATTTTACACTATATACACAGTAACTATGTGTCTCTGACAGTTTGTTTCGCAGCAGGGGGACATTTCAGTTTTTATTGCTAACGTGCGTTTCATGCGCTGAAAATCATGTTTTGGCCGAGTATGATAGTTTTCACTATAACTTAATTTCTATCACTTAGAATGATGCTAAATGAAAAACTTACTTGAATTGGACGATAATACACTATATACACAGTAACTATATGTCTCTGACAGTTTGTTTCGCAGCAGGAGAATATTTCAGTTTTTATTGCCTTAACGTGCGTTTCATGCGCTGAAAATCACGTTTTGGCCAAGTATCATAATTTTCACTATAACTTAATTTATATCACTTAGAATGATGCCAAATGAAAAACTTACTTGAATTGGACAATTATACACTATATACACAGTAACTATGTGTCTCTGACAGTTTGTTTCGCAGCAGGGGAACATTTCAGTTTTTATTGGCTTAACGTGCGTTTCATACGCTGAAAATTACGTTTTGGCCAAGTATCATAGTTTTCATTATAACTTAATATCTAGCCATTAGAATGATGCCAAATGAAAAACTTATTAAATTATAAAATTTGATGATATTACACTATGTCATTTGTGTCTCTGACATTTTTACACAGTTTTACAAGTTATGACTCCAGACTCTTAATTTACAATTCTGCCTTTATGGATACATTGCATCACCACCCCTTGAGTGGATCTCTTACCTCTCACTGTCTTTCACTTACCTTCATTCAGCATGTAGGTGTCAGATCACCTTGTACCTAATGTCTATTCATATTACCTCACCCGAAGTTATTACACAGAAGGGATTGTGTTGTGTTACCCCAAGTTTAGAGTCCCAACGGATGTGGGAAACTTACAGCGTCTGTCTGCCAGAGAGCAGCAGCTGGAACCGATTGTGACCAGGGTGGCATGGGTCCCTGATCATGTCCCTGGCTCTGCTGAGGTAACGAGGGCTGGCAATGTCTTCCAGTGAGGGCAGAGTAGCCGACGTTCTTCTGCGTAGTGGTGATACCTTTCTAAATAGCCTTTTTGTCTGCTGCCGTTCTTCCCGCGTACCACCAAATGTGCTTTTTATGTGCTGATAAGCACGTTTTGGTCGAATATGAAAGTTTTCAAGTGTGCACTTGACCCTAGATGACCTGGAGAGTGACAGTTACTCCTGAAGTTGAACCTCTTTTCATCGCACAATACAAGGAAAAAATTGCAAACCCTGTTAGCCAGCCTTTCTTATATTTCTCGAGGCGAACAAACAATTGCAAGGCCAACTAGTTAGTCTTTCTTACATTCCACGATCTTTTAATTCAATTGTAAAACCAGTTTGGCTAGTCTACCTTGCATTCTACGATCTTAAAAAACAAAGTTAAACCAGTATGACCACATGGTGCGACAAGAATAAACAATTATTAAGCCAGTTAGCCAGTCCATCCCACAATTCCCTCCTTTTGTGTCTGTGAAAATATTGAAATATTGAAGTGGCTGTTTCCATGAGCCAGAGAAGAACCAGTCAAGCCATCCTCGTTGTGGAACCGGATCTCCGGTCACAGCTCTCTGCATGTTCCTAATAGCCTGCAGGGCATCATGGACCGAGCAGGACATGCCGGCAGGGATGAAGGGGCAGCACGAGTCTCCCACCATGAAACACACACAGCCCCGCTGGGTGGCCACTCCGTCAAGAGCAGGGCAGCCCTGGAAAATCACCTGGGCCATAGCGGCTACCCAGCCTGACTGATGCGCCGACACAGGCCCGGAACCTGCCTTCACTACTATTTTTTATCACAAAATGCATGTTTTGGAGACTATTTATGGTAGTAAATACCCCTAGAAACATCCTGGATCTTTATTTTTAGACAGAATAGTGAAAATACATCCACCTACACAATCAACACTAACTCTGGGTAAAAGCACCAACCAGAACCGACTGGGCTTGGTTCTACTACAACCAACATGCAAAATAAAGTGCCCAAATGGAGGTCATTTATTCGGGCATAGAAGAACTTCTGAACATCCCTAGATGATAATTTTTATACAGAATAGTCAAAAATACAACCCCATTCCTATTGGACACACGTTAAGGGGGTATACACAAACCAGAACCGACTGGGCCTGGTTCTAATACAACCACTATTTTTGTCGCAAAATGCATGTTTTTGACACTATTTCTGGTGGGAAATAGTCTCAGAACATCCCTGGATCTTTATTCTTACAGAGAATAGTGAAAATACATCAAACCCACACAATCGACACTAATTGTGGGTAAAGCACCAACCAGAACCGACTGGGCCTGGTTCTAAACAACCACTTGTAAATAAAGTGCCCAAATTGAGGTCATTGATTAGGGCATAACAGAACTTCTGAACATCCCTAGAATATTATTTTTATAAAGAATAATAAAAAATACATCCCCATAATCATTGGACACAATTTCTGGGTAAAAACACGAACCAGAACCGACTGGGCGTGGTTCTAATACAACCACTACTTTAACCGCAAAATGCCTGTTTTGGACACTGTTTGTGGTGGGAAATAGCTCCAGAATCATCCTGGATCATTATTGTTATACAAAATAGTGAAAATACATCCACTCACACAATAAACACAAATTCTGGGTAAAAGCACCAACCAAAACCGACTGGGCCTGTTTCTAAACCACCACTTGTAAATAAAGTGACCAAATGAAAGTAATTCATTCGGGCATAACAGAACTTCTGAACATCGCTAGATGATTACTTCTATACAGAATAGTCAAGTATACATCCCCATCATAATTGGACACAAGTTTCGTATACAAACACCCACCAGAACCGACTGGACCCTGTTATAATGCAGCCACTATTTTGTATCGCAAAATGCATGTTTTGGACACTATTTATGGAGGGAAATAGCCCCGGAACTGTCCTGGATCTTTATTTTTAGACAGAATAGTGAAAATACATCTACCCACACAATGGATACTATATCTGGGTAAAAGCACCAACCAGAACCGACTGGGCCTGGTTCTTAAAAACCACCACTTGTAAATAAAGTGCCCAAATTGAGGTCATTGATTCGGGCGTAACAATCTTCTGAACATCCCTAGATGATTATTTTTATACAGAATAATCAAAAATACATCCTTATCATCATTGGACACAATTTCAGGGTAAAAACACCAACCAGAATCGCCTGGGCCTGGTTCTAATACAACCACTATTTTAATCGCAAAATGCCTGTTTTGGACACTTTTTATGGTGGGAAATAGCTCCAGAATCACCTAGAATGATGCCAATGAAAGACTTACATGGATAGGACATTTTACACTATATACACAGGAACTATGTGTCTCTGACAGTTTGTTTGGCAGCAGGGGAACTTTTCAGTTTTTATTGCCTTAATGTACTTTTCATACCCTGAAAATCACGTTTTGGCCAAGTATGATTGTTTTCATTGTAACTTAATTTTTAGCAATGAGAATAATGCCAAATGGATAACTTACTTGAATTGGACGATTTTACACTATATACACAGTAACTATGTGTCTCTGACAGTTTTTTTGGCAGCAGGGGAATATGTAAGATTAGACAAAGTATCTTTGCAAATGCTTGTTCATATTGTATAAGTTTTTGTGAGTATAACAGCATTGTAGTCATCCTTACGGCTGACATAGCAGCATAAACACCCAACTGTCTGACTGAATAAACAATCTTAGTCTTGTGATTGGGGTGACATGTCAGCACAAATATTCAACTGTCTGACACTGATCAATTACTTTTTGCCCTGCAAATGACTGAAATGTATCTGTCCAAAGTCCTAGTGACAACTGTCAGTTTTTCCTGTATTCAAGACACACACACTGGTCATTCGACTAGAGTTTCAGGAACATCGCGTTGAACAGGACCCTACTGTAGGAACTCTCACTGTCCACTTTGCAGTCTGGTAATAAACCAATTGGTCCGGGACCAATGAAAGTAGAACAAGAATTAGCAAAGGCATTATAGTCTTGGTCTGTTAATAGAGTCAGGGACTTAACTAAGACAAAGTCAGGGACTTTTGGTCTTTGTGTGTTCAGAGATATTGGGTTAATCACAAAGTGGAGATCAATTTCGGGTAATTTAGAAAATAATTGTTGTTTAAACTATTAAGTAAGTGATTAATATGGGTCAGAAAGCAACAAAAGGGATGGGTTTATTGTCAGACTGCAAAATGAAAATCGGAGAGTTACCGGGACGAGATATCATGGTCCAGCTTGGGCTAAGCCTAGTGGCCACCCAAAATGGCCTCCGACCCAGGGAATTACAGACCAAAAATATCTTCCACACCACCACATCTAACAGCTTCTACTCTCTCGACATTGTCGGGAATGTTTCTGCCAAGGTAGCTGAAAGTCTAAGAGAACAGTCTGAAGATATCTGCCCAGCAGCCCCAGGACAGGAACAACAAACATGGCCATTACGTGTCACCCTGAAGTTCATGGGAGACCGGACGACAAGTGGTTAAACCAATTCTCACAGTTGCCCACTCAACGAATCATAATTAACCACGTATATGCAACTGACCTAATGGACAACCCATTGCCCCCCGGACACATTGCCTATGGGGATGGATCATCATCAAAAACCCTGGATGGAGAAAAACACAACGTATATGCCGTGGTGACTCAAAAAGACAACCTCAAGACAGGACGACTCCCCGGCGACTGGTCTGCACAAGCCGCAGAAATAGTGGCACTGACAGAGGCATGTAGACTATTCCTAGAACAAGACGTGACGGTGGAAAGACACAGCCCAATCCCTGCTGAATTCCTAAGAGAAATGCAAAATCATTCCCCAGAAAAAGAGAAACTGCAATGGGAAACAGAAGGAGCCACTCAACACAAGAATGGACTCTATGCAGTAGAAAACAAGCCATGCGTGACACGATCATTGTTTGAAGTAATTGCCAAATTGAGCCATGGGAGGAGCCATGTCTCAACAGGAGGGATGATCAGTACAGTACAACAAACAATGCATGTTCCCAGAGGTCTCCAAACTTACCTCAATTATTTTGCAGAAACTGTCTAAACTGCTGTAGACACAACTCTCAAGGCAATGAACAACCCAAGCATGGAACAAGGCAAACAGGAACATATCCCTTCGAGCTTCTGAACATGGATTTCATCAAACTGAACCAAAGTGCTGGACTCGTCGAACAAACCATTAGAACAGTAAAACTCAGACTCAGAAAAACCATGGAAGATACAGGAAAACCATGGCAAGAATGCCTGAGCCTGGTAGAAACGTACATGAGAATCATTCCAACAGCACAGGGATGCACACCATTTGAGGCAGTGAAAGACAGAATCTTCCACTTAACAATGTGGGAAAAAGATCTGGTGGTAGAAGAGAAAAGAGAAACAGATTCCCTCACTAAGTGGTTATGCAAAATGTTCCAAGAAAGAACTGTGATGAATGCAAAATAATCTGCCGACATCTTCTCTGTCTCCCACAGAGGAGGTCCTGTCCCCAGGAGACCTGGTACTCGTCAAGGTGATAAAAAGAAAGTGCTGGTCTTCTCCACGTTGGGACGGACCTCACCGTGTGATTTTGGCCATCATCATCACCGCTCTGTGTTCAACCACATGGAGGGAACGTACCAGAACCTTGGTACATTCCCACAGGAGGAGAATGCCCCACTAGCTGGTTCAGGAAACGATCAGGGACCCCAGATCTGCATCCCATTAACCAAGACACCAATCGTCGTTCAAGTACCTTTGCTCAGCCTACAGCTTACTCACTTGGGATTACACAGGACTGACTCCAGTTATTTTTATTGATACCTACAAGCTCCCAGAGTCTGAATGGTCTGGCCAGACACCTTGGACCAGGTCCTCCTCCATACAGGCTACAAAACCATCACATGGCCCCTTTCCAAAGAAGCTACCACCATGACCGCTAACTTCACCAAGTTAGCCACCACCATCAAAGATGGTAAACATATGCTAGACCTTACGACCAATATCCAACAAAAAGGCTGCATCAACCTATGCCTCCGACCGGACCGACCAGGAAAAGGCCCCCTCTTTACTATCACCATCCGCACTACTAGTCCAGCCATGGTCCCAAAAGTGATTGGTGTGAACCCCTTCGTACAACCATCCGCCACACGCCTACTCAAAATCCGTCCGGCAGGAACACCTAAGCCTGAGTAGATACACCTTATGCTCGCCCATGTCCAAACACAGCAAGAAGGGAGACAAAGTTGGAAACCTTCACGTGGTGTCTCCTGAGAGGCCGCTCGCCGCGGCCTGCGAATTCCAACTAATACCACTCAGAGCTGCCAACAAGGACCGTGGCACCCTACGTTTTTCATCCAGCCGGAGACATTTGACTGCCCCCACCTCCGACTACCCCCCGGATGAAATAATCCGCGTTCCAGTGGCAGCTCTAGCGCTATCTGAGGGCAATCCTCAGGCGCTTGTAGTGCAAAACAAACAAACAAACAAACAAACACAGCAAGAAAACGACTACAACCTGATGATGAGGAACAGTTGGTACAGATACACCGCACTCACAGCCCGCGCCACAACCAATGAGTTGTTATGTCTGTTCCCTCTTGCCTACTGCCGTAGCCCAACCACAGCTATGGGCCAACCGACAGAACGAAGAACTCGCCACCCTCACCTACAACTGTATTCTGGGTAATTTGAGAGAATCCTTCCAGCAAAGCTCGACCGCCTACATACCATGGTCGCAGTACCATTAGCAGCTACAGTCAATACCGCAACGTATGTCCAGTGCAAACACCGAACAGACTGTTATCCATCCTGTTTCAATTTCAGCGGACCGGATCCGAAGACCCCTTTAGACCAAGTTCACGTCACCAGGTGTGCCGAGATCAGACACATTCCTTCCCAATCATGGACAGTACTGGACCAAATATGGTGGATCTGCGAATGGCAAGTGTATATGATCATCCCCACCAATACAACTGGGCTCTGTGTCCCTACATCTGCATCCGAACACACGTACGTTCTAACAGCAGACTCGATTCCAACTGTCGACGCCAACCCACATCTACCCACCAGGCGTCAACGACGGAGCTTTGATTTCTTCCCCCATGATTCAGTTTGGGGCTCGGATGTCCCCCTCTAATACAAACAATGGTCAGTCCCCTCCAAAATCATGATGGCGGTGTTCCCCAGGGTAGGAACAGCGAAGAACACCCTACGTCTGGAAACCATTGACTACAGATTCCAGGCCCGACACTAATCAATTACTTGTTTCCCTGCAAATGACTGAAACGTATCTGTCCAAAGTCTTAGGGACAACTGTCAGTTTTGCCTGTATTTAAGACACACTCACTGGTCATTCGACTAGAGTTGAAGTAACATCGCAGTGAACAGGACCCCACTGTAGGAACTCTCACTGTCCACTTTGCAGTCTGGTAATACATATTTTCTATTTAAATTTATCTCACTCTTTCTTAGCCTGCTCCTGAAGTTGTATTTTCAGACCTAACAAACATTTCAGTTTTTTTGCCCTAATGTGCGTTTCATGCGCTGAAATTCACGTTTTGGCCAAGTATCATAGTTTTCACTATAACTTAACTTAACCTAACCCTAACCCTAACCCTAACCCTAACCCTAACCCTAACCCTAACCCTAACCCTAACCCTAACCCTAACCCTAACCCTAACTCTAACCCTAACCCTAACCCTAACCCTAACCCTAACTTCCATCACTTAGAATGATATCAAATGAAAAACCTACTTAATTTGGACGATTATACACTATATACACAGTAACTATGTGTCACTGACAGTTTGTTTCGCAGCAGGGGAACATTTCAGTTTTTATTGCCTTAATGTGCATTTCATGCGCTGAAAATCACGTTTTGGCCAAGTATCATAGTTTTCACTATAACCTAATTTCTAGCACTTAGAATGATGCAAAATGAAAAACTTACTTGAATTGGACAATTATACACTATATACACAGTAACTATGTGCCTCTGACAGTTTGTTTCGCAGCAGGGGAACATTTCAGTTTTTATTGCCTTAACGTGCGTTTCATGCGCTGAAAATCACGTTTTGGCCAAGTATCATAGTTTTCACTATAACCTAATTTCTAGCACTTAGAATGATGCAAAATGAAAAACTTACTTGAATTGGACAATTATACACTATATACACAGTAACTATGTGCCTCTGACAGTTTGTTTCGCAGCAGGGGAACATTTCAGTTTTTATTGCCTTAACGTGCGTTTCATGCGCTGAAAATCACGTTTTGGCCAAGTATCATAGTTTTCACTATAACTTAATTTCTATCACTAAGAATGATGCTAAATGCAAAATTTACTTGAATTGGACGATTTTACAATATATACACAGTAACTATGTGCCTCTGACAGTTTGTTTCGCAGCAGGGGAACATTTCAGTTTTTATTGCCTTAACGTGCGTTTCATGCGCTGAAAATCATGTTTTGGCCGAGTATGATAGTTTTCACTATAACTTAATTTCTATCACTTAGAATGATGCTAAATGAAAAACTTACTTGAATTGGACGATAATACACTATATACACAGTAACTATATGTCTCTGACAGTTTGTTTCGCAGCAGGGGAACATTTCAGTTTTTATTGCCTTAACGTGCGTTTCATGCGCTGAAAATCACGTTTTGGCCAAGTATCATAATTTTCACTATAACTTAATTTCTATCACTTAGAATGATGCTAAATGCAAAATTTACTTGAATTGGACGATTTTACACTATATACACAGTTACTATGTGCCTCTGACAGTTTGTTTCGCAGCAGGGGAACATTTCAGTTTTTATTGCCTTAACGTGCGTTTCATGCGCTGAAAATCATGTTTTGGCCGAGTATGATAGTTTTCACTATAACTTAATTTCTATCACTTAGAATGACGCTAAATAAAAAACTTACTTGAATTGGACGATTTTACACTATATATACAATAACTATATGCCTCTGACATTTGTTTCGCAGCAGGGGAACATTTCAGTTTTTATTGCCTTAACGTGCGTTTCATGCGCTGAAAATCACGTTTTGGCCAAGTATCACAATTTTCACTATAACTTAATTTCTATCACTTAGAATGATGCTAAATGAAGAACTTACTTGAATTGGACGATAATACACCATATACACAGTAACTATGTGTCTCTGACAGTTTGTTTCGCAGCAGGGGAACATTTCAGTTTTTATTGCCTTAACGTGCGTTTCATGCGCTGAAAATCACGTTTTGGCCAAGTGTCATAATTTTCACTATAACTTAATTTCTATCACTTAGAATGATGCTAAATGCAAAACTTACTTGAATTGGACGATTTTACACTATATACACAGTAACTATGTGCCTCTGGCAGTTTGTTTCGCAGCAGGGGAACATTTCAGTTTTTATTGCCTTAACGTGCGTTTCATGCGCTGAAAATCACGTTTTGGCCAAGTATCATAATTTTCACTATAACTTAATTTCTATCACTTAGAATGATGCTAAATGCAAAACTTACTTGAATGGGACGATTTTACACTATATACACAGTAACTATGTGCCTCTGACAGTTTGTTTCGCAGCAGGGGAACATTTCAGTTTTTATTGCCTTAACGTGCGTTTCATGCGCTGAAAATCACGTTTTGGCCAAGTGTCATAATTTTCACTATAACTTAATTTCTGTCACTTAGAATGATTCCAAATGAAAAACTTGCTTGAATTGGACGATTTTACACTATATACACAGTAACTATGTGTCTCCGACAGTTTGTTTCGCAGCAGGGGAACATTTCAGTTTTTATTGCCTTAACGTGCGTTTCATGCGCTGAAAATCACGTTTTGGCCAAGTATCATAGTTTTCACTATAACTTAATTTCTATCACTTTGAATGATGCTAAATGCAAAAGTTACTTGGATTGGACGATTTTACACTATATACACAGTAACTATGTGCCTCTGACAGTTTGTTTCGCAGCAGGGGAACATTTCAGTTTTTATTGCCTTAACGTGCGTTTCATGTGCTGAAAATCACGTTTTGGCCAAGTATCACAATTTTCACTATAACTTAATTTTTATCACTTAGAATGATGCTAAATGCAAAAGTTACTTGGATTGGACGATTTTACACTATATACACAGTAACTATGTGCCTCTGACATTTGTTTCGCAGCAGGGGAACATTTCAGTTTTTATTGCCTTAACGTGCGTTTCATGTGCTGAAAATCACGTTTTGGCCAAGTATCACAATTTTCACTATAACTTAATTTCTATCACTTAGAATGATGCTAAATGAAGAACTTACTTGAATTGGACGATAATACACCATATACACAGTAACTATGTGTCTCTGACAGTTTGTTTCGCAGCAGGGGAACATTTCAGTTTTTATTGCCTTAACGTGCGTTTCATGCGCTGAAAATCACGTTTTGGCCAAGTATCATAGTTTTCACTATAACCTAATTTCTATTACTTAGAATGATGCTAAATGCAAAATTTACTTGAATTGGACGATTTTACACTATATACACAATAACTATGTGCCTCTGACAGTTTGTTTCGCAGCAGGGGATCATTTCAGTTTTTATTGCCTTAACGTGCGTTTCATGCGCTGAAAATCACGTTTTGGCCAAGTATAATAATTTTCACTATAACTTAATTTCTATCACTTAGAATGATGCTAAATGCAAAACTTACTTGAATTAGGCGATTTTACACTATATACACAGTAACTATGTGCCTCTGGCAGTTTGTTTCGCAGCAGGGGAACATTTCAGTTTTTATTGCCTTAACGTGCGTTTCATGCGCTGAAAATCACGTTTTGGCCAAGTGTCATAATTTTCACTATAACTTAATTTCTATCACTTAGAATGATGCTAAATGCAAAACTTACTTGAATTGGACGATTTTACACTATATACACAGTAACTATGTGCCTCTGGCAGTTTGTTTCGCAGCAGGGGAACATTTCAGTTTTTATTGCCTTAACGTGCGTTTCATGCGCTGAAAATCACGTTTTGGCCAAGTATCATAGTTTTCACTATAACTTAATTTCTATCACTTTGAATGATGCTAAATGCAAAAGTTACTTGGATTGGACGATTTTACACTATATACACAGTAACTATGTGCCTCTGACAGTTTGTGTCGCAGCAGGGGAACATTTCAGTTTTTATTGCCTTAACGTGCGTTTCATGTGCTGAAAATCACGTTTTGGCCAAGTATCACAATTTTCACTATAACTTAATTTTTATCACTTAGAATGATGCTAAATGCAAAGGTTACTTGGATTGGACGATTTTACACTACATACACAGTAACTATGTGCCTCTGACAGTTTGTTTCGCAGCAGGCGAATATTTCAGTTTTTATTGCCTTAACGTGCGTTTCATGTGCTGAAAATCACGTTTTGGCCAAGTATCACAATTTTCACCATAACTTAAATTCTATCACTTAGAATGATGCTAAATGAAAAACTTACTTGAATTGGACGATTTTACACTATATGCACAGTAACTATGTGTCTGTGACAGTTTGTTTCGCAGCAGGGGAACATTTCAGTTTTTATTGCCTTAACGTGCGTTTCATGCGCTGAAAATCACGTTTTGGGCTAGTATCATAATTTTCACCAGAACTTAATTTCTATCACTTAGAATGATGCTAAATGAAAAACTTACTTGAATTGGACGATAATACACTATATACACATTAACTATGTGCCTCTGACAGTTTGTGTCGCAGCAGGGGAACATTTCAGTTTTTATTGCCTTAACGTGCGTTTCATGTGCTGAAAATCACGTTTTGTCCAAGTATCACAATTTTCACTATAACTTAATTTCTATCACTTAGAATGATGCTAAATGAAAAACTTAGTTGAATTGGACGATAATACACTATATACACAGTAACTATGTGTCTCTGACAGTTTGTTTCGCAGCAGGGGAACCCTTCAGTTTTTATTGCCTTAACGTGCGTTTCATGCGCTGAAAATCACGTTTTGGGCTAGTATCATAATTTTCACTATAACTTAATTTCTATCACTTAGAATGATGCTAAATGCAAAATTTACTTGAATTGGACGATTTTACACTATATACACAGTAACTATGTGTCTCTGACAGTTTGTTTCTAAGCAGGGGAACATTTCAGTTTTATTGCCTTAACGTGCGTTTCATGCGCTGAATATCACATTTTGGCCAAGTATCATAGTTTTCACTATAACTTAATTTCTATCACTTAGAATTATGCCTAATGAAAAACTCACTTGAATTGGACGATAATACACTATATACACAGTAACTATGTGTCTCTGACAGTTTGTTTTGAAGCAGGGGAACATTTCAGTTTTTATTGCCTTAAGGTGCGTTTCATGTGCTGAAAATAACGTTTTGGGCAAGTATCACAATTTTCACTATAACTTAATTAATATCACTTAGAATGATGCTAAATGCAAAACTTACTTGAATTGGAAGATTTTACACTATAAACACAGTAACTATGTGTCTCTGACAGTTTGTTTCGCAGCCGGGGAATATTTCAGTTTTTATTGCCTTAACGTGCGTTTCATGTGCTGAAAATCACGTTTTGGCCAAGTATCACAATTTTTACTATAACTTAATTTCTATCACTTAAATGATGCTAAATGAAAAACTTACTTGAATTGGACGATAATACACTATATACACAGTAACTATGTGTCTCTGACAGTTTGTTTGGCAGCAGGGGAACATTTCAGTTTTTATTGCCTGAATGTGCTTTTCATGCGCTGAAAATCATGTTTAGGCCAAGTATCATAGTTTTCATTATAACTTAATATCTAGCATTAGAATGATGCCAAATTAAAAACTTATTAAATTATAAAATTTGATGATATTACACTATATATAGAGAGACATTTGTGTCTCTGACAGTTTTACAGTTTTACAAGTTATGACTCCAGACTCTTAATTTACAATTCTGCCTTTATGGATACATTGCATCACCACCCCCTGAGTGGATCACTTACCTCTCACTGTCTTTCACTTACCTTCATTCAGCATGTAGGTGTCAGATCACCTTGTACCTGATGACTATTCATATTACCTCACCCGAAGTTATTACACAGAAGGGATTGTGTTGTGTTACCCCAAGTTTAGAGTCCCTACGGATGTGGGAAACTTACAGCGTCTGTCTGCCAGAGAGCAGCAGCTGGAACCGATTGTGACCAGGGTGGCATGGGTCCCTGATCATGTCCCTGGCTCTGCTGAGGTAACGAGGGCTGGCAATGTCTTCCAGTGAGAGCAGAGTAGCCGACGATCTTCTGCGTAGTGGTGATATCTTTCTAAATAGCCTTTTTTTCTGCTGCCATTCTTTCCGCGTACCACCAAATGTGCTTTTTATGCGCTGATAAGCACATTTTGGTCGAATATGAAAGTTTCCAAGTGTGCACTTGACCCTGGATAACCTGGAGAGTGACAGTTACTCCTGAAGTTGAACCTTTTTTTCATCCCACAATTCAAGGAAACAATTGCAAACCCTGTTAGCCAGCCTTTCTTATATTTCGCGAGGCGAACAAACAATTGCAAGGCCAACTAGTTAGTCTTTCTTACATTCCACGATCTTTTAATTCAATTGTAAAACCAGTTTGGCTAGTCTACCTTGCATTCTACGATCTTATCAAACAAAGGTAAAACCAGTATGACACATGGTAAGACAAGAATAAACAATTATTAAGCCAGTTAGCCAGTCCATCCCACAATTCCCTCCTTTTGTGTCTGTGAAAATATCGAAATATTGAAATGGCTGTTTCCATGAGCCAGAGAAGAACCAGTCAAGCCATCCTCGTTGTGAAACCGAATCTCCGGTCACAGCTCTCTGCATGTTCCTAATAGCCTGCAGGGCATCATGGACCGAGCAGGACATGCCGGCAGGGATGAAGGGGCAGCAGGAGTCTCCCACCATGGCACACACACAGCCCCGCTGGGTGGCCACTCCGTCAAGAGCAGGGCAGCCCTGGAAAATCACCTGGGCCATGGCGGCTACCCAGCCTGACTGATGCGCCGACACAGGCCCGGAACCTGCCTTCAATGGTCTTCAAATGCAGGGCGTTCCTTGCCGCTCCCACTCAAGGGAACTGAGCCATTACGATTTTGGATGAGACTGACCAGTATTTGTGTTTGAGGGACACATCCGAGCCACACACTGGATCATGGTCGTGAGCTCCGTCAATAATGTGCCCAAATGGAGGTCATTGATTCGGGAATAACAGAACTTCTGAAGATCCCTAGATGATTATTTTTATACATAATAATCAAAAATACATCCCCATCGTCAATGGATACAATTTTTCGGGTAAATTCACTAACCAGAACAGACTGGGCCTGGTTCTAATACAACCACTATTTTAATCCCAGAATGCCTGTTTTGGACACTGTTTATGGTGGGAAAATAGCTCCAGAACCATCCTGGATCATTATTTTTACACAGAATAGTGAAAATACACCCATCTACACATTCAACACTAATTATGGGTAGAAGCACCAACCAGAACCGACTGGGCCCGGTTCTAATACGACCACTATTTTAATCGCAAAATGCCTGTTTTGGACAATGTTTATGGTGGGAAACATTATTTTTATAGAAAATAGTGAAACTACATCTACCTACTCAATCAACACAAATTCTGGGTAAATACACCAACCAGAACCGATTGGGCCTTGTTCTAATACAACCACTATTTTTATCGCAAAATGTTTTGGACACTATTGACGGTGGGAAATATTCCCAAAACATCCCTGCATCTTTAATTTTACACATAATAGTGAAAATGCATCCATCCACACAATTGACACTAAATCTGGGTAAAAGCGGCAACCAGAACCGACTGGGCCCGGTTCTAATACGACCACTATTTTAATCGCAAAATGCCTGTTTTGGACAATGTTTATGGTGGGAAACATTATTTTTATAGAAAATAGTGAAACTACATCCACCTACTCAACCAACACAAATTCTGGGTATATACACCAACCAGAACCGATTGGGCCTTGTTCTAATACAACCACTATTTTTATCGCAAAATGTTTTGGACACTATTGACGGTGGGAAATATTCCCAAAACATCCTTACATCTTTAATTTTACACATAATAGTGAAAATGCATCCATCCACACAATTGACACTAAATCTGGGTAAAAGCGGCAACCAGAACCGACTGGTCCCGGTTCTAATTCAACAACCATGCAAAATTAAGATCCATTGGAGGTTTTTTATTCTTGTATAAAAAAAGCCCCAAAACATCCCTGCATGATTATTGTTAAACAGAATAGTAAAATATACATCCCAATCATCTTTGGACACAAGTTTCAGATATAAACAGCAACCAGACCCGACTGGACCCAGTTATAATGCAACTACTATTTTTTATCGCAAAATGCATGTTTTGGAGAAAATTTATGCTGGGAAATAGCCCTAGAACCATCCTGGATCTTTAATTTTAGACAGAATTGTGAAAATACATCCACCTACGCAATCAATACTAACTCTGGGTATAAGACCCAACCAGAACCGACTGGGCTTGGTTCTAATACAACCACCATGCAAAATAAAGTGCCCAAATGGAGGTCATTTATTCGGGCATAAAATAACTTCTGAACATCCCTAGATGATGATTTTTATACAGAATAGTGAAAAATACAACCCCATTCCGATCGGACACAAGTTACGGGTGTATACACAAACCAGAACCGACTGAGCCTGGTTCTAATACAACCACTATGCAAAATAAAGTGCCCAAAGGGAGGTCATTGATTCGGGCATAAAAGAACTTCTGAAAATCCCTAGATGAATATTTTTATAGAGAATAGTCAAAAATACATCCCCATTATCATTTGACACAAGTTCCGGCTACATACACCAACCAGAACCGACTGGGCCTGGTTCTAATAGGACCATTATTTTAATCGCAAAGTGCCTGTTTTGGACACTATTGATGGTGGGAAATATTCCCTGAACATCCCTGCATCTTTAATTTCACACAGAATAGTGAAAATGCATCCTTCAACACAATTGACACTAATTCTTGGTAAAAGCACCAACCAGAACCGACTGGGCCCGGTTCTAATTCAACCACCATGCAAAATAACGATCCATAATGGAGGTTTTTGATTCTTTTATAAAAAAAGCCCCAAAACATCCCTGCATGATTATGTTTAAACAGAATAGTAAAATATACATCCCCTTCATCTTTGGACACAGGTTTCGGATTTAAACAGCAACCAGAACCGAGACGACCCAGTTATAATGCAACTACTATTTTTTTCGCAAAATGCATGTTTTGGAGACTATTTATGGCAGCAAATACCCCTAGAACCATCCTGGATCTTTATTTTTAGACAGAATAGTGAAAATACATCCACCTACACAATCAACACTAACTCTGGGTAAAAGCACCAACCAGAACCGACTCGGCTTGGTTCTACTACAACCACCATGCAAAATAAAGTGCCCAAATGGAGGTCATTTATTCGGGCATAGAAGAACTTCTGAACATCCCTAGATGATATTTTTTTATACAGAATAGTAAAAAATACAACCCCATTCCTATTGGACACACGTTACGGGTGTATACACAAAACAGAACCGACTGGGCCTGGTTCTAATACAACCACTATTTTTGTCGCAAAATGCATGTTTTTGACACTATTAATGGTGGGAAATAGTCTCAGAACATCCCTGGATCTTTATTCTTACAGAGAATAGTGAAAATACATCCACCCACACAATCGACACTAATTGTGGGTAAAGCACCAACCAGAACCGACTGGGCCTGGTTCTAAACAACCACTTGTAAATAAAGTGCCCAAATTTAGGTCATTGATTCGGGCATAACAGAACTTCTGAACATCCCTAGAATATTATTTTTATAAAGAATAATCAAAAATACATCCCCATCATCATTGGACACAATTTCTGGGTAAAAACACGAACCTGAACCGACTGGTCCTGGTTCTAATACAACCACTAATTTAACCGCAAAATGCCTGTTTTGGACACTGTTTGTGGTGGGAAATAGCTCCAGAACCATCCTGGATCATTATTGTTATACAAAATAGTGAAAATACATCCACTCACACAATAAACACAAATTCTGGGTAAAAGCACCAACCAAAACCGACTGGGCCTGTTTCTAAACCACCACTTGTGAATAAAGTGACCAAATGAAAGTAATTCATTCGGGCATAACAGAACTTCTGAACATCGCTAGATGATTATATCTATACAAAATAGTCAAGTATACATCCCCATCATAATTGGACACAAGTTTCGTATACAAACACCCACCAGAACCGACTGGACCCTGTTATAATGCAGCCACTATTTTGTATCGCCTGTTTTGGACACTGTTTATGGTGGGAGATAGCTCCAGAATCACCTAGAATGATGTCAAATGAAAAACTTACTTGAATTAGACAATTATACACTGTATACACAGTAACTATGTGTCTCTGACAGTTTCTTTCGCAGCAGGGGAACATTTCAGTTTTTATTGCTTTAACGTGCGTTTCATGTGCTAAAAATCACGTTTTGGCCAAGTATCAGAATTTTCACTATAACTTAATTTCTATCAATTAGAATGATGCTAAATGAAAAACTTACTTGAATTGGACGATTTTTCACTACATACACAATAACTGTGTCTCTGACAGTTTGTTTGGCAGCAGGGGAACTTTTCAGTTTTTATTGCCTTCATGTACTTTTCATGCCCTGAAAATCAATTTTTGGCCAAGTATGATTGTTTTCATTATAACTTAATTTCTAGCTTGAGAATGATGCCAAATGGATAACTTACTTGAATTGGACGATTTTTCACTTTATACACAGTAATTATGTGTCTCTGACAGTTTGTTTGGCAGCAGGGGAACATGTGAGATTAGACAAAGTATCTTTGCAAATGCTTGTTCATATTGTATACGTTTTTGTGAGTATAACAGCATCATAGTCATCCTTATGGCTGACATGTCAGCATAAACACCCAACTGTCTGACTGAATAAACAATCTTAGTCTTGTGATTGGGGTGACATGTCAGCACAAATACTCAACTGTCCGACACTGATCAATTACTTTTTGCCCTGCAAATGACTGAAATGTATCTGTCCAAAGTCCTAGCGACAACTGTCAGTTTTTCCTGTATTTGAGACACACACACTGGTCATTCGACTAGAGTTGCAGGAACATCGCGTTGAACAGGACCCTACTGTAGGAACTCTCACTGTCCACTTTGCAGTCTGGTAATAAACCAATTGGTCCGGGACCAATGAAAGTAGAACAATAATTAGCAAGGGCTTTATAGTCTTGGTCTGTTAATAGAGTCAGGGACTTAACTAAGACAAAGTCAGGGACTTTTGGTCTTTGTGTGTTCAGAGATATTGGGTTAATCACAAGGTAGAAATCACTTTCGGGTAATTTAGAAAATAATTGTTGTTTAAACTATTAAGTAGGTGATTAATAAGGGTCAGAAAGCAACAAAAGGAATGGGTTTATTGTCAGAATGCAAAATGAAAATCGGAGAGTTACCGGGACGAGATATCATGGTCCAGCTTGGGCTAAGCCTAGTGGCCACCCAAAATGGCCTCCGACCCAGCGAATTACAGACCAAAAATATCTTCCACACCACCACATCTAACAGCTTCTACTCTCTCGACATTGTCGGTAATGATTCTGCCAAGGTAGCTGAAAGTCTAAGAGAACAGTCTGAAGATATCTGCCCAGCAGCACCAGGACAGGAACAACAAACATGGCCATTACATGTCACCCTGAAGTTCATGGGAGACCGGACGACAAGTAGTTAAACCAATTCTCACAGTTGCCCAATGTTAGACTATAAATATTTTACCTGACTCCAATTCCTTAACTCTGTAGTCTCCAGTCTAACAATGGAGCGTGTTCAGCATCGGAGGAGACAAACCAGGGTTGAGCGAGTTTATCCACAGATGATTTATTCCATTCAAATTGATTCATACAGAGCTCCGGGTCTCCCTCCCATAGAATAAGCCCGCTGAGTGTTGATGTCCCAAAGCGGAGGATGGAAAAGACATTGTCCAAACCCGCGTTTGCCCAGTTATAGTCCAACAAAAATGCATATTCATTCGCTGATTAATAATGAGATGTGGGCTGGTCCAGGGCTGCTGTGAGGGGGGGTTTCTCTGGGCTCCACATCTTCCAGCCTTGAATCCACATCATCCAGACATCTGTCTCCGCTGGTCCTATAAAGTCCCGACCCTCCGCCCTGCTCTTTTGTTAACATTATAGTTGAGGAGTCTCAGACCCATCCTTCTGTTCATATTGTATTTGAGTTGGGAACCAGTGGCGACTCTAAAACAAGACCGCCACAACAAAAGGAATGAGTAAAATGTGATATCAAAATGAAACAGCTATACTAAAAAGAATGAGTAAAATATGATATCAAAATGAAACAGCTATACTAAAAAGAATGAGTAAAGTATGTTATATTCTTCATTCCCTCTCTTGGTCTCCTAAAGAGACCACATCAACAACACCACACAGGTTAGTGTCAAATGAAATGTAAAACTATATTAGTATAAAAACAAAGAAGCACTACATTAGTATTTCCATGAACACGTGCCCAGCGGGGGGTCCAGAGGGGTCAGTTTGGCGCAACTGGACATACTGACCTCTAGGGCCTGGTCCCACTGCTTTATCGATCAGTCGAGTGACTAGAGTACGAGCTAAGGGGAAGATACAACAGCTACAGAGAATAAGCAGAGTAATGAGCACTCCAGCAGATATGAGGATGTTGCCTATCAAACCTTTCCAGGCACCAAAATAATCCATCCATTGGTCCCAGATTGAGGTGTCCACACCTGACTGATCGGCCATCTTATTAGTCAGGGTTCGGAGGCCTTCTAAAGCTTTGGTGAGACGTCCATTTGGAGCAGTGTTATTAGGAATGAAAGTACAACAGGCATCACCAAAGATAGCACACACACCACCCTTCTCAGCCAATAACATGTCTAATGCTATACGATTTTGGAAGGCCATGAGGGATGTTGCCGCTAGCTGGTCACGTACCGCCTCTAACGACTCAACCGTGTAATTGCCAAGTCGCTGGACATTGTAATGAATATAATTGATGCGATCAACATTTTTGTTGGGAGTTACCCAAATTAGAATACTTTCGAATCCCGCTGAAACCTGATTAGCAAGTTTATACTAATTAGGAACGCCACGGGGGACGCCTATGGCGTCAATATAGGTGGGATCGGAGTTACCCATCCAGGTGTGTGGTGCTCTCTTTTGGCGATGCAAGACCTCCTTCAGGTTTGGAGGTAACCTTATTTCAGCTGTGAGATTCACTGAGGAAACAGAAACAGGAAGTAACAGAGACACCACAGAACACACACCCGCAGCATTTGTGGGCAATCTATCATACAACTTATCACTTCCACACCATAACCAGATGTCAGCTCGGGATAAGGGGTATGGTACCGGAAAGAACATGTTTGATACACACCAGTCAGACGGAATGCTTCCCAATGATGTTCCAGTCCCTTGTAATTTGAGGCAGGTAAAATTTTGGCGTGCTACATATTTGTCAAAAATTGTTTTTTCTTTGTTCTCTCGGGTAAGTGGGAATATCGAATCGTATTTAGAGCACTTAAAGGTTGGATTGGTGTTTTTTAGGAGGTCCACAATACATTCTTTATCAATTGGGGCCGAAATGATACGGAGTACGGGTCGGGCACCCATACATACGAGACAATCATTTCGGGTTTCGCTGGCAGCTTGTTCCGCCATTAACAGCCAATTGTTAGATAACGCTGAAAAACCTGTAGTCATTCTAAACCACTCGTCCACTGATGGTTTGCCATGAATTATCTGGACTATACTCGATCTAGGGGATACAAATGACGGAATCACCTTGCCGGTTGTCGCCTGAGTAATATTGGGGTTTTTACATATCCCCACTGACCAGCATGGATCGTTGTCCGAACACCATACAACAGGTTCAGGAAGCTACACTTTGTGGACGATGAAGTCCAGTCCCCCTCCCTCCACAGAGGTAAAGTGCCTTCCGACTCATTTATCCTGAGATACAAACCAGAATTATCAACAGAAAAATTTGAAACCCTCTTTTGCCATTCTTTAGCTGTTTTTGACCAGCCATAAGTACCAGGTGACCAGCGGGTCGACTGATCCATTACAAAGGTGTGTGCCCAATTACCCCCTGTGTCCTGGTACGGCCTAGCATCAATATACCATTGGTATCTGTTTCCCATTTCCATTATTTGTTGAGTATAACGCTGCATATGGAATAAACATGCGAATTTCGAACGTACCGTTGTAACAAAACCATAGCCTATTGTCATATAATAATTAATTGAAAAGATTATTGCTCAGCAAGCAATACCATAAAACTATAGGGAACTCTTTTATATTGGGTTTGACGTCTCCATATGGTTTCAATTGATACTAAACCATCTTACAAAGGATTAGGATAACCTACCAGACAAGGGAAAATACGATGGGATCTAACAACTCCCTCAATCACCATTCTTTTGGGGAAAAGTGTTTTTACAAATGAAAAAACGTGTCCTACTTGGCAAGAAAAAAAAATATTGAAACAGTGTTTATCCTGTTACGCAGTAAATAGGAAGTCAATTTTTCCACTGTTTAATCATTTTACCTGCTTAAACCTTACAGGGCATGGTCTGAAGCTGGGGGCGATAAATGAGACGTGGTGTACCGGCGTTTTAAAACAAGCTACACCCCTGATACCACGTTCTTGCCTATGGTGGCGGGGTGGTAGATAAATTATACGACTCCTGCCAAAACGCGGCAGGACTAGGTACTTTGGTCTCACTGCTCTTACCGGTGTCTGTTTTTCCATCCACAGTGGAGGAGATACAATTGGCGGCTCAGAATTCGGAGGTGAAGGGTCGACCCTCCCGACATCGTCGAGAGGCATGGAGGGAAGGAGATCCAACATACATTGATGCGATTGGCATCCCCCGGGGCGTACCAGATGAGTATAAGCTGGCTAATCAGATCGCAGCAGGTTGGGAGTCCATCTTCCTTCTAATCACCCCAAACAAAAATGTGGATAGAATAAATTACTTACATTACAATGTCCAAAACTTGGAAATTATGTTAAACAGGGATTTGTGGCCATGAAGGAACAACTGGCAGCTACCAGTCTGATGGCGTTCCAGAATCGCATAGCGGTGGATATGATCCTTGAAACAGGGGGCGTGTGTGCAATGTTTGGAAAACAATGTTGCACCTTCATACCGAACAACACGTCACCCAGTGGATCTCTCACCAGGGCCATTACTGGCCTGCAAACACTGAACCGCAATATGCAAGAGCATTCTGGAGTAGATACGTCCGCATTGTCAGATTGGTGGGATAAGACCTTTGGAAAATATAAAGATTTGGCTACATCCTTCATGGTGACTATTGGCACAATAACCGCTATCCTAACATTGTGTGGGTGCTGTATTATCCCCTGTTTGCGCTCCTTGCTAAGCCGACTTATAAATACTGCAATTGCCCCTACAAATTCTAAAGTACATGAGTTGTATCTTATGGGACGGTTTGGGGAAAGCAGTGAGGTCCAGGAGTACGGTAAATCCGAGGACCAATTGGACGAATATAATTATGTTCTTTCTCTTTCAGACCAGCCATGGGAGTAAGGAGTAGGCGGGAAAAATCACAGGCACCCGACATTACCATTTAGTGATTACTAAGAAATGACTAATAACATACATATTATAAAAACGGGGGAATGTTGGGTTTATTCTGTTTTACTATTATAATAGTTATATTAATTCATTTCTTTATTAAATCATTCTCTTTCTATTCTCTGTATTCATTCATTACTTTGTTAAATCATTCTCTTTCTGTTTTCAAAAGTGTTGCGAGGTCACGAGTATTGCCAAGTCATCTTTAACCTGGACGGCCTGTTCCAGGATGGTTATAAAAACAATCCACCCAATCTGGGTCCTTGAGATTTGGTGGGCCCTTGGTGACGAGGCCAGGGCTATTCGGCCAATAACAAGAATGTTGTTATCGTTATGTAACCGTGCACTTCGGGTTTTTCTGTATGTAACCATTATATGATTATGATTATATTATATGATTCATTAGGTCAAGGAGGTTGTATAATTACTCTAATCTAAATGTTGTTAGGTCTAGTCTCCTGTTTTTGTTATTAGTAAAAAACTTTGATTGTTATTGTAGTCCCAGATGTTGTTTTTACTCATACGTGATGGAATGATCAACAACTCTGTAACTTGTTTTGATTCATGACCATAAGAGTGGGACGAAAACGTCTATTCGGTGAGACGTTCGGAAGTTGTAAGGTGACACTTGCTGACTCTCCCCTTCGGAGGCTTTTATCTGTTGTATCCATTTCTATTTAATTAAATGTCAATAATTGAATAAGATGTCTTCCTGCAGTTATTGATAATTACGGACGAAGGTAATTATTAATGAACCTAATATTTTGGTCCCTCGGAGCTTTGGAGGTCAATATACCGACGCGGGAACCCAGGCGCTGCTGACCGACATCTGGATAAAGACCGTGCACGGCGTCTTCAATACCCTTTTCCAGGGCCGGAGTTTTCGACGGGGGCGCCTGGATTCTCGGCGGTTGAAGACTTTTCCTGCTGGAGGGAGACATCTGATGGATCTCGGGTAAGTCCACATTAATGTCTGCATGTTGTGACGGTGTTTCCAAATGCGTTAAAGGGACATTGTATGTGAGGTCCATTGTGGGCTGGTTTCGCGTCCTGGGTGACGGCGATAAAACCCTGTGTTTATACTAGTCAATGGCAGGTACGGTGGGGCATTTTGCTGGAAAGTGTCCTGTGTCTAAAGGGTAGGCACGAATATATTGTAAACGTTGTATGGTGTTTGTGTGGTTTCTGCAGTAAAATTAAGAAAGGCCTAGGAGATACAGTCGATACAGTCGAATAGACAATAATAATATTAATAATAATAAATATAATAGAGTTAACTGTGTGAGGCACACAAACTCACTACAAAAATAAAAAGTAAAATATGGGAAACAAGTGTAGCAAGGCGGGTTTGGATGACGATCCAAAAATACGTCTAACTTGTAAAGATTGGAAATTTGTGGAAAGACAAAGCGCTTCAAAAGTTAAACATTTAAATAAATGGATAAAAAATTATGGGTTTGCTGGCCAGCTTGATTTACAAAAAATTTCTGAATTACAAGATAAAATACGCGCTAAACATAAAGGGGACCTAAGGAAAATGGAGAAGGATGGTTATAATGACACCTATTTTTGTTTTTTAATGGCGAAAAAATGTTGTGATGGGAATGCCAAAAATGCTGATAAAGGTGGGGCTGGAAGCGCAGAACAGGCTGTGTTTTTCCAAAGAAAAGAGGATTCTGAGACGGGCCCGGTGGGTAAGAAACGGGACGTGAAAAAAGAGGAAACCGATGAGCAATTGTCGGGGGAGGTTGGGGCGGTACGGTCAACAAATCCGTTTGTACCCTTTCCAACAGATGTGCAAGACCGTTTGACCAGGTCGGGGGGATCCGTGGGGGAATGGTCAAAAACATTGGGACAAACGCTATCACCGCCTGAAAAGCCGCTAATGAATGACATGGTGCTTGAACAATTCCCCATGATCGAGGTTGCTAACCCTAATGTGGAGAGTGACCAACCCCGTGTTATTTTGGTGCATAGAACTTGGACTCAGGACGACGTGAAAAAAGCCGTAGACGGCATCACGTCGTACAAAATAGACGTGGGGGAATTTGTCGTGCAGATGGAAGATATTAGACGGTCATATCACTTAAATGGAGTAGAAACGCAACAGATTTGGATGGCCGCGTTAAAAGGTGATTGGCATGCTATTAAAGGAGATTGGGATCCAAAATCAAAGTGTGGACCATTAGCTCATGATAGCCGTGAATTGGAAATAAGAGTGCGTGAGCTGATAGAGCATGCCACGAAAAAATTTAAAACAAAAGCAAATTATACTGCGATTGGTAGAGCTAAACAAAAAGATAATGAGGCTTTTGATGAATATTTAATCAGGATGTCTGCTTGTTTTAAAGTCAACAGTGGCATTCCTGAGGATAACACGGTGGGCAGCCTTTATCAAGAGCAACTAAAAAATGTGTTACACGCTAATTCAAATCATGCCCTCCGGGAATGGATTGAGAAATATTGGGTAGATAGGCCCACGGGCACGCTTGACCAATACGTAAATCAAGCGTTGCATGCAGAAGGGGTGCTAAAGAAAAACGGTAAAAAACATGGGGGGCCGTCCTCTGCGGGGGAAGAAATGTTTTACCAAGAAAGAGAAGAAGGACATAAAAAGTTTAACAAAATTAACTGGAGAAAAGATGGGGGTAAGTTAAATAAATATCGGAGATTTAAAAGTAATGCATGCTGGATTTGTGGAAGAACTGGGCACATTTCGCGGGATTGCCCAGACAACAGAGCCTCTAGGGCTGGGACTCAATCAGCAAGGCCTGGCGTAGGGCCAGGGCCCAGTGGGACAACTGGTGGGGTCCAGTCTAGGGGAGTGGAGCTAAATTTAGCGGAAATACTGACACTTGATTCAATTAAACCTGAAATTACATTGTTTGTGAATGGGGTACGTTTAACATTTTTGTGTGATACTGGAGCTTGTAAAACTGCAATTACACAGGATGTTCCGGGAATTAAATTTATGAAAAATAAGGTTTATGTGGCGACAGCTGATGGGCAGGTTGCTACTGCTTCAGAGACGTTTCCGGTTTGGATAAGGGATCCGGAAGGGGAAACATGTAAAATGTCGGTGTTGGTGGTAAAAGAGTGTCCTGTCAATTTACTGGGAAGGGATGGACTATTACAATTGGGATTGGCGTTAGTACCCTCCGCTAGTGGAAATATGGTGGTTAAAAGGCGAAAGGAAATTAATTGTGGCCAATTAAATGTTTTGCATGTAGAGCAACCTGCTTTCTTTTACTATACTCTGGATGTGTCTAATAATACGCCGGCTTGTGTGGGAAACAGTTTGTTATCTACAGCTGCTAGTTTGATTGAGACGCGGCAGAGTGTGGCGAGCATAAACTCCCTCCATGGTATAATGTGGTACAAAATGACGGAGGGGCCTGACGAAATTTATGAAAACAAATTGAGACGAGTCACGCCGTCTGAAATTAAATTGGAATATATGTACACGGACGGAATTTCTACAGTTTTGGCAGGGGTTGAGTTGTCAAGGGAATATAAGACTCTTTTTCTCGAGTGGGGAACTCCACACATTGTATTATGCAAGCCACATAATCAGGGAAAGGAGGTGATACGTGACTTTATACAAACAGCCCGCGAGACGAGTGATTGGATAATGTTGGATACAGGTCTTGAGTATAGCGAAAGTACGGAAACATACAGAAAGGCAGTGTTTCAGACTGTGGGGGTGAATGTGAATGTGGGAATTTACCTGCTATGACTATCACAAACAACTAAGGAAGTATATCTACTATCGGAAGAGGAGGAGGAGTTGTTAGCAACAGTCCCTCCTGAAATATGGTCAAAAGGACCTTCCGATGTAGGGCTCGTTAAAGGGGTTATACCTGTAGTAATTAGACCAAAAAGTGAATTTAGGCCATGTATACGACAATATCCACTAAAACCTGATGCCTTAAAAGGAATAAGTCCGGTAATTGAAGATTTATTAAGGGCGGGAGTGATAATTGAATGTGATGATTCACCCTGTAATTCCCCAATTTTTCCAGTAAAAAAGGCGGCTCCTTCTGTGGGATGGAGAATGGTTCAGGATTTACAAGCGGTAAACTCTGCAGTAATTCAACGCGCGCCGTGTGTGCCAGATCCACACACACTTCTGAATAATTTGGATCCAGAGGCAGCATTTTTTACGGTAATTGACATGAGTAATGCTTTTTTCTCCATCCCATTAGATCGAGATAGTCAATATTGGTTTGCGTTTACGTTTGGTAGGAAAAAATATACTTTTACAAGATTACCACAAGGATACTGTGAAAGCCCCACGATATATTCACAGATAATGAGTAGCAGTGTAGCAAGATTCCAGCCACCGGGGGGCAGCCAGATTATTGTGTATGTGGATGATGTGCTTGTGACGTCGCCTAGTGTGGAAGTGTGTAAAAAGGACACTGTGACATTGATAAGGCACCTGGCGTCGGAGGGCCACAAAATAAGCAGAAATAAATTGCAGTTTTCTAAAGAACAAGTGAAATATTTGGGACATAATCTGGTGAAAGGTGGGAAAAAGATTTTGGATGACAGAAAGAGGGTGGTGTTGGAAGCACCCAAGCCGCTAACTAAAAGACAAATCATGTCATTTTTGGGTCTTACTAATTACTGCAGGACGTGGGTTCCAAATTATGCAGAAATTGTTTCCCCCCTTTCTAAATTAATGAATGAAGATGGGTTAAAAATGAACTCGGCTCTGAATTGGACGGCAGAGGCTGAGAATGCGTTTTGTACAATAAAACAGATGCTAGTTACTAGTGGGATTTTGGCGTTACCTAATTATAATAAACCCTTTGTGCAAATGGTGGACTGTAGAGGAGAGTACATGACGTCTGTTTTAACTCAGGATTTCGGAGGGAAATTGAGGCCTGTTGCATATTTTTCAACCAGATTAGATAAGGTGGCCTGCGCGCTACCTCACTGTGTGCGTGCAGTTGTGGCTGCTTCCATGGCAGTGGAGAGCAGCGCCACAATAGTACTTTTTCATTCTGTAACCCTTAGGGTGCCGCATGCAGTGGCTGCATTGTTATTACAGACTAATATGAAATTTTTGTCTCCTGCCAGGCATTTGTCTTGCATAGCCATTTTACTTTCACAACCGCATCTCACACTCGAGAGGTGCGTCAAAATTAACCCAGCTACTTTGTTGCCAATTCCAGGGGATGGGGAACGGCATGATTGCCAAGCATTGGCTGAAGAGGCTACAAGGTGTAGGAAAGATTTGAAAGATCAACCGCTAGACAGCGGTGAAGTCCTATTTGTTGATGGTTCTGCTAGGATAGATGAAATGGGAAAATTAAGGGCAGGGTATGCGGTTGTCACCGCGACTAAAGTTTTAAAAGCAGAACCATTGCCACCAAATTACTCAGCACAAACAGCAGAATTGGTTGCGTTAAGGGAAGCATGCATTTTGATGACCAACGGTGTTGTTACGATTTATACCGATAGTCAATATGCGTACTCGTCGTGCCATGTTTTTGCTAGTTATTGGGCAAATAGGGGCATGGTTTCGTCTACGGGTAAAGCAGTGACTCATGCCAAATTATTGCAACAACTGATAGCCGCAGTTCAGCTTCCAAAACAAATCGCTTTTTGTAAATGTGCGGCACACACTTCAAAAAAGGATCAGGTTTCCCTGGGAAATGCCTTTGCTGATAAGACAGCGAAGGAAGCTGCGGGGAGACCCTTTATTGGGATGACTGACTCTGTATATAAAAACAATATACTATCGGAAGACATTTTGGCAAAAATGCAGATACAGAGTCCTCAATTGGAATTTAAAAAATGGATTGACAATGGGGCAAAATTAAAAATGGGGTTTATACCAGTATTGAGGGGAAGCCAATCTTACCAAAAAACTTGTTTAGATGGGCTGCTATTTTGATTCATGGGAAGTCACATGTCTCAACAGGGGGGATGGTGGCCTTAGTACAACGCCACTACAAGACGTACGGTTTTAATTTATACGCAAAACATTTCTGTAGAGCATGTTTGATTTGTGCTCGGCATAATTCCCAAGGGGCCGTACGGCCAAAACGCGGACAATTCCCAAAAGCTACATATCCATTTCAAAAAATACATATGGATTTTATTGAATTAAGTAAGAGTGCAGGAAAAAAATATTGTTTAGTCATTGTGGATGCCTTTTCAAAATGGGTTGAGATTTTCCCAGCAAAAACCCCGGATGCTTTAACAGTAGCAAAGGCATTATGTAAGGATATAATTCCAAGATATGGAATACCAGAAACCATCTATAGTGATAATGGTACTCATTTTGTTAATAAAATAATTGAAGGAATTGGCACTAGGTTCCATATTTCGCTGTGAAATCATTGCGCATACCATCCACAATCAGCTGGCCTTGTCGAAAGAATGAATGGAACCATAAAAAATAGACTAAACAAATGCATGGAAGAAACAAAAAGGCCATGGACTGAATGCATTGATTTAGTAAAATTATATATTAACATCACAGCTTCAAATGGATTAACCCCATATGAAGTCCTGTTCGGTAGACCCTACAAATTACCATTATTCACTACACAATGGGAATTGGATGATGAGGCAAATTAAGCAGACTACATGCGGAAATCTTTAGAAAAGCGCACCGAACTTAAGTTACCAGAGGGAGATTTTGCTTCTCAACAGGAAACGGACGAAGCGACAGTGGTTCCTGGAGACTGGGTGCTGATACGCAGCATTAAAAAGAAACACTGGAGCGACGCCAAGTGGGAAGGTCCATACCAAGTGTTGCTGACCACCCCAACTGCTATCAAGATAGCTGAGAGAGCTACCTGGATCCATCTTTCCCACAGTAAGAAGGTTATCTCAATTGAAACGTTCCAAAGGAAAACTCTCCCAGAGAAAACCAAAAGGTCATGTTAAAAACAAAAACAATCATTGCCCTTAGGGCAATGGGATTGATGTTTGTGATTCTATTCCCATCCACAGTAGGGCTGCTTTCTACAATTGGAGAAAGAGGAGGAGGCGTTTCAATCGAGGATACACCTTCTTACAAAAGGGTAAAAAGGGAAGCTGTCCCTGGGAAAAAATTATACGACATGACAACACCCACCAAATCAAATTTACAAACGTGTTTCAAAGATATTGTTCCAAGGGAAAACGCATACAAAATATTCTGTTTTCCAGAAAATAAGACTGCGGAAATCTACCTTTTCTGGGAGAAATTAACTTTAGAAACACGATTATCCCAAACAACATACAAGGGATCAGCCTATGGGGGAGGGTATGAGTGGTATATAACGGTTCAGTATGAGGATTGGGGGAGCCTTGTCGCAGAAACTGGTCAAGATTGGAAAACGTGGAGTACACGACCTTGCGCGAAAATCATCAGACCCCTGATAAAATAAACCCATACGTTGAAAGGATTAAAGATAGTGATCCAGACGGAAAAAATTAAATGTGGAAAAGGGCCTTGTCAAATGTATTTCCTAAGACCATGGGCAAGTGGAGAAGACATGTTTTTCAAATTCTACATTTGTGTCTCAACAGAAATAACCACGCTTATGGATCTTGAGGGAGAAAATTTGGAGAAGGGGACGCCCGGTTCGGCCATAATCAGATTAAAGGGGAAAATGACCAGGGATGAGGAATTCATTACTGCGACAGGGGTTTCCCAAACATGGAATAATTGGTTACTGCTAATGGGAAGTACAAATGGCGCTATAAATCAATCTTGTGTAGCATGTATGGGGCCTCGGCCTCTTTTACGAATAATACCCGCGCAGATTACTTTTGATTGTGTAACAGAGGTAATGACAAAAAAAGATGTAAGTCCCAATTGTGAGAAGTGGAATAAGGTATACTCTGTTACAAAAGGTGAAAAGGAGATACCCACATTTTCAAAACATGTTGCCTTTAATCATTTTTCCTGCTTAAACCTTACAGGGCATGGTCTGAAGCTGGGGGCGATAAATGAGACGTGGTGTGCCGGCGTTCTAAAAACAACTGCACCCCTAATATCACGATCTGACCTGTGGTGGTTGTGTGGTGGAGATAAAATATACGATTCCTGTCAAAACGCGGTAGGACTATGTGCTTTGGTCTCACTGCTCTTACCAGTGTCTGTTTTTCCATCCACAGTGGAGAAGATACAATTGGCGGCTCAAAATTCGGAGATGCTGAAGGGTCGTCCCTCCCGACATCGTCGAGAGGCATGGAGGGAAGGAGATCCAACATACATTGATGCGATTGGTATCCCCCGGGGCGTACCAGATGAGTATAAGCTGGCTAATCAGATCGCAGCAGGTTGGGAGTCTATCTTCCTTCTAATCACCCCAAACAAAATGTGGATAGAATAAATTACTTACATTACAATGTCCAAAAACTCGGAAATTATACTGAACAGGGATTTGTGGCCATAAAGGAGCAACTGGCAGCTACCAGTCTGATGGCGTTCCAGGATCGCATAGCGCTGGATATGATCCTTGCTGAAACAGGGGGCGTGTGTGCAATGTTTGGAAAAGAATGTTGCACCTTCATACCGAACAACACGTCACCCAGTGGATCTCTCACCAGGGCCATTACTGGCCTGCAAACACTGAACCGCAATATGCAAGAGCATTCTGGAGTAGATACGTCCGCATTGTCAGATTGGTGGGATAAGACCTTTGGAAAATATAAAGATTTGGCTACATCCTTCATGGTGACTATTGGCACAATAACCGCTATCCTAACATTGTGTGGGTGCTGTATTATCCCCTGTTTGCGCTCCTTGCTAAGCCGACTTATAAATACTGCAATTGCCCCTACAAATTCTAAAGTACATGAGTTGTATCTTATGGGACGGTTTGGGGAAAGCAGTGAGGTCCAGGAGTACGGTAAATCCGAGGACCAATTGGACGAATATAATTATGTTCTTTCTCTTTCAGACCAGCCATGGGAGTAAGGAGTAGGCGGGAAAAATCACAGGCACCCGACATTACCATTTAGTGATTACTAAGAAATGACTAATAACATACATATTATAAAAACGGGGGAATGTTGGGTTTATTCTGTTTTACTATTATAATAGTTATATTAATTCATTTCTTTATTAAATCATTCTCTTTCTATTCTCTGTATTCATTCATTACTTTGTTAAATCATTCTCTTTCTGTTTTCAAAAGTGTTGCGAGGTCACGAGTATTGCCAAGTCATCTTTAACCTGGACGGCCTGTTCCAGGATGGTTATAAAAACAATCCACCCAATCTGGGTCCTTGAGATTTGGTGGGCCCTTGGTGACGAGGCCAGGGCTATTCGGCCAATAACAAGAATGTTGTTATCGTTATGTAACCGTGCACTTCGGGTTTTTCTGTATGTAACCATTATATGATTATGATTATATTATATGATTCATTAGGTCAAGGAGGTTGTATAATTACTCTAATCTAAATGTTGTTAGGTCTAGTCTCCTGTTTTTGTTATTAGTAAAAAACTTTGATTGTTATTGTAGTCCCAGATGTTGTTTTTACTCATACGTGATGGAATGATCAACAACTCTGTAACTTGTTTTGATTCATGACCATAAGAGTGGGACGAAAACGTCTATTCGGTGAGACGTTCGGAAGTTGTAAGGTGACACTTGCTGACTCTCCCCTTCGGAGGCTTTTATCTGTTGTATCCATTTCTATTTAATTAAATGACAATAATTGAATAAGATGTCTTCCTGCAGTTATTGATAATTACGGACGAAGGTAATTATTAATGAACCTAATAATTTAGCATCATTCTAAGTGATAGAAATTAAGTTATAGTGAAAACTATGATACTTGGCCAAAACGTGATTTTCAGCGCATGAAACGCACGTTAAGGCAATAAAAACTGAAATGTTCCCCTGCTGCGAAACAAACTGTCAGAGACACATAGTTACTGTGTATATAGTGTATAATTGTCCAATTCAAGTAAGTTTTTTATTTGGCATCATTCTAAGTGATAGAAATTAAGTTATAGTGAAAACTATGATACTTGGCCAAAACGTGATTTTCAGCGCATGAAACGCACGTTAAGGCAATAAAAACTGAAATGTTCCCCTGCTGCGAAACAAACTGTCAGAGACACATAGTTACTGTGTATATAGTGTATAATTCTCCAATTCAAGTAAGTTTTTCATTTAGCATCATTCTAAGTGATAGAAATTAAGTTATAGTGAAAACTATGATACTTGGCCAAAACGTGATTTTCAGCGCATGAAACGCACGTTAAGGCAATAAAAACTGAAATGTTCCCCTGCTGCGAAACAAACTGTCAGAGACACATAGTTACTGTGTATATAGTGTATAATTGTCCAATTCAAGTAAGTTTTTTATTTGGCATCATTCTAAGTGATAGAAATTAAGTTATAGTGAAAACTATGATACTTGGCCAAAACGTGATTTTCAGCGCATGAAACGCACGTTAAGGCAATAAAAACTGAAATGTTCCCCTGCTGCGAAACAAACTGTCAGAGACACATAGTTACTGTGTATATAGTGTATAATTCTCCAATTCAAGTAAGTTTTTCATTTAGCATCATTCTAAGTGATAGAAATTAAGTTATAGTGAAAATTATGATACTTGGCCAAAACGTGATTTTCAGCGCATGAAATGCACGTTAAGGCAATAAAAACTGAAATGTTCCCTGCTGCGAAACAAACTGCCAGAGGCACATAGTTACTGTGTCTATAGTGTAAAATCATCCAATTCAAGTAAGTATTGCATTTAGCATCATTCTAAGTGCTAGAAATTAAGTTATAGTGAAAACTATGATACTTGGCCAAAACGTGATTTTCAGCGCATGAAACGCACGTTAAGGCAATAAAAACTGAAATGTTCCCCTGCTGCGAAACAAACTGTCAGAGGCACATAGTTACTGTGTATATAGTGTATAATTGTCCAATTCAAGTAAGTTTCTCATTTTGCATCATTCTAAGTGCTAGAAATTAAGTTATAGTGAAAACTATGATACTTGGCCAAAACGTGATTTTCAGCGCATGAAATGCACATTAAGGCAATAAAAACTGAAATGTTCCCCCGCTGCGAAACAAACTGTCAGTGACACATAGTTACTGAGTATATATTGTATAATCGTCCAAATTAAGTAGGTTTTTCATTTGATATCATTCTAAGTGATGGAAGTTAGGGTTAGGGTTAGGGTTAGGGTTAGGTTAAGTTATAGTGAAAACTATGATACTTGGCCAAAACGTGATTTTCAGCACATGAAACGCACATTAGGGCAAAAAAACTGAAATGTTTGTTAGGTCTGAAAATACAACTTCAGGAGCAGGCTAAGAAAGAGTGAGATAAATTTAAATAGAAAATATGTATTACCAGACTGCAAAGTGGACAGTGAGAGTTCCTACAGTGGGGTCCTGTTCACTGCGATGTTACTGCAACTCTAGTCGAATGACCAGTGAGTGTGTCTTAAATACAGGCAAAACTGATAGTTGTCCCTAAGACTTTGGACAGATACGTTTCAGTCATTTGCAGGGCAACAAGTAATTGATTAGTGTCGGGCCTGGAATCTGTAGTCAATGGTTTCCAGACGTAGGGTGTTCTTCGCTGTTCCTACCCTGGGGAACACCGCCATCATGATTTTGGAGGAGACTGACCATTGTTTGTATTAGAGGGGGACATCCGAGCCCCAAACTGAATCATGGGGGAAGAAATCAAAGCTCCGTCGTTGACGCCTGGTGGGTAGATGTGGGTTGGCGTCGACAGTTGGAATCGAGTCTGCTGTTAGAACGTACGTGTGGTCGGATGCAGATGTAGGGACACAGAGCCCAGTTGTATTGGTGGGGATGATCATATACACTTGCCTTTCGCAGAGCCACCATATTCTGTCCAGTACTGTCCATGATTGGGAAGGAATGTGTCTGATCTCGGCACACCTGGTGACGTGAAGTTGGTCTAAAGGGGTCTTCGGATCCGGTCCGCTGAAGTTGAAACAGGATGGATAACAGTCTGTTCGGTTGTTGCACTGGACATACGTTGCGGTATTGACTGTAGCTGCTAATGGTACTGCGACCATGGTATGTAGGCGGTCGAGCTTTGCTGGAAGGATTCTCTCAAATTACCCAGAATACAGTTGTAGGTGAGGTTGGCGAGTTCTTCGTTCTGTCGGTTGGCCCATAGCTGTGGTTGGGCTACGGCAGTAGGCAAGAGGGAACAGACATAACAACTCATTGGTTGTGGCTCGGGCTGTGAGTGCGGTGTATCTGTACCAACTGTTCCTCATCATCAGGTTGTAGTCGTTTTCTTCCTGTGTTTGGACATGGGCGAGAATAAGGTGTATCTACTCAGGCTTAGGTGTTCCTGCCGGACGGATTTTGAGTAGGCGTGTGGCGGATGGTTGTACGAAGGGGTTCACACCAATCACTTTGGGGACCATGGCTGGACTAGTAGTGCGGATGGTGATAGTAAAGAGGGGGCCTTTTCCTGGTCGGTCTGGTCGGAGGCATAGGTTGATGCAGCCTTTTTGTTGGATATTGGTCGTAAGGTCTAGCATATGTTTAACATATTTGATGGTGGTGGCTAACTTGGTGAAGTTAGCGGTCATGGTGGTAGCTTCTTTGGAAAGGGGCCATGTGATGGTTTTGTAGCCTGTATGGAGGAGGACCTGGTCCAAGGTGTCTGGCCAGACCACTCAGACTCTGGGAGCTTGTAGGTACCAATAAAAATAACTGGAGTCAGTCCTGTGTAATCCCAAGTGAGTAAGCTGTAGGCTGAGCAAAGGGACTTGAACGACGATTGGTGTCTTGGTTAATGGGATGCAGATCTGGGGGCCCCTGATCGTTTCCTGAACCAGCTAGTGGGGCATTCTCCTCCAGTGGGAGTGTACCAAGGTTCTGGTACGTTCCCCCCATGTGGTTGAACACAGAGCGGTGATGATGATGGCCAAAATCACACGGTGAGGTCCGTCCCAACGTGGAGAAGACCAGCACTTTCTTTTTATCACCTTGACGAGTACCAGGTCTCCTGGGGACAGGACCTCCTCTGTGGGAGACAGAGAAGATGTCGGCAGATTATTTTGCATTCATCACAGTTCTTTCTTGGAACATTTTGCATAACCACTTAGTGAGGGAATCTGTTTCTCTTTTCTCTTCTACCACCAGATCTTTTTCCCACATTGTTAAGTGGAAGGGTCTGTCGTTCACTGCCTCAAATGGTGTGCATCCCTGTGCTGTTGGAATGATTTTCATGTACGTTTCTACCAGGCTCAGGCATTCTTGCCATGGTTTTCCTGTGTCTTCCATGGTTTTTCTGGGTCTGAGTTTTACTGTTCTAATGGTTTGTTCGACGAGTCCAGCACTTTGGTTCAGTTTGATGAAATCCATGTTCAGAAGCTCGAAGGGATATGTTCCTGTTTGCCTAGTTCCATGCTTGGGTCGTTCATTGCCTTGAGAGTTGTGTCCACAGCAGTTCAGACAGTTTCTGCCAAAAAAATTGAAGTTTGGAGACCTCTGGGAACATGCATTGTTTGTTGTACTGTACTGATCATCCCTCCTGTTGAGACATGGCTCCTCCCATGGCTCAATTTGGCAATTACTTCAAACAATGATCTTGTCACGCATGGCTTGTTTTCTACTGCATAGAGTCCATTCTTGTGTTGAGTGGCTCCTTCTGTTTCCCATTGCAGTTTCTCTTCTTCTGGGGCATGATTTTGCATTTCTCTTAGGAATTCAGCAGGGATTGGGCTGTGTCTTTCCACCGTCACGTCTTGTTCTAGGAATAGTCTACATGCCTCTGTCAGTGCCACTTTTTCTGCGGCTTGTGCAGACCAGTCGCCGGGGAGTCATCCTGTCTTGAGGTTGTCTTTTTGAGTCACCACGGCATATACGTTGTGTTTTTCTCCATCCAGGGTTTTTGATGATGATCCATCCCCATAGGCAATGTGTCCGGGGGCAATGGGTTGTCCATTAGGTCAGTTGCATATACGTGGTTAATTATGATTCGTTGAGTGGGCAACTGTGAGAATTGGTTTAACCACTTGTCGTCCGGTCTCCCATGAACTTCAGGGTGACATGTAATGGCCATGTTTGTTGTTCCTGTCCTGGTGCTGCTGGGCAGATATCTTCAGACTGTTCTCTTAGACTTTCAGCTACCTTGGCAGAATCATTCCCGACAATGTCGAGAGAGTAGAAGCTGTTAGATGTGGTGGTGTGGAAGATATTTTTGGTCTGTAATTCCCTGGGTCGGAGGCCATTTTGGGTGGCCACTAGGCTTAGCCCAAGCTGGACCATGATATCTCGTCCCGGTAACTCTCCGATTTTCATTTTGCAATCTGACAATAAACCCATCCCTTTTGTTGCTTTCTGACCCATATTGATCACCTACTTAATAGTTTAAACAACAATTATTTTCTAAAAAACCCGAAATTGATCTCTACTTTGTGATTAACCCAACATCTCTGAACACACAAAGACCAAAAGTCCCTGACTTTGTCTTAGTTAAGTCCCTGACTCTATTAACAGACCAAGACTATAAAGCCTTTGCTAATTCTTGTTCTACTTTCATTGGTCCCGGACCAATTGGTTTATTACCAGACTGCAAAGTGGACAGTGAGAGTTCCTACAGTAGGGTCCTGTTCAACGCGATGTTCCTGCAACTCTAGTCGAATGACCAGTGTGTGTGTCTTAAATACAGGAAAAACTGACAGTTGTCAATAAGACTTTGGACAGATAAATTTCAGTCATTTGCAGGGCAAAAAGTAATTGATCAGTGTCAGACAGTTGAGTATTTGTGCTGACATGTCACCCCAATCACAAGACTAAGATTGTTTATTCAGTCAGACAGTTGGGTGTTTATGCTGACATGTCAGCCATAAGGATGACTACGATGCTGTTATACTCACAAAAATGTATACAATATGAACAAGCTTTTGCAAAGATAATTTGTCTAATCTTACATGTTCCCCTGCTGCCAAACAAACAGTCAGAGACACATAGTTGCTGTGTATATAGTGAAAAATCGTCCAATTCAAGTAAGTTATCCATTTGGCATCATTCTCATGGCTAGAAATTAAGTTATAATGAAAACAATCATACTTGGCCAAAACGTGATTTTCAGGGCATGAAAAGTACATTAAGGCAATAAAAACTGAAAAGTTCCCCTGCTGCCAAACAAACTGTCAGAGACAAAGTTACTGTGTATATAGTGTAAAATCGTCCAATTCAAGTAAGTTTTGCATTTAGCATTATTCTAAGTGACTTAATTTCTATCACTTAGAATGATGCTAAATGAAAAACTTACTTGAATTGGACGATAATACACTATATATACAGTAACTTTGTGCCTCAGACAGTTTGTTTCGCAGCAGGGGAACATTTCAGTTTTTATTTCCTTAACGTGCGTTTCATGCGCTGAAAATCACGTTTTGGCCAAGTAACATAGTTTTCACTATAACTTAATTTCTATCACTTTGACTGATGCTAAATGCAAAAGTTACTTGGATTGGACGATTTTACACTATATACACAGTAACTATGTGCCTCTGACAGTTTGTTTCGCAGCAGGGGAATATTTCAGTTTTTATTGCCTTAACGTGCGTTTCATGTGCTGAAAATCACGTTTTGGCCAAGTATCACAATTTTCACTATATCTTAAATTCTATCACTTAGAATGATGCTAAATGAAAAACTTACTTGAATTGGACGATTTTACACTATATACACAGTAACTATGTGCCTCTGACAGTTTGTTTCGCAGCAGGGGAACATTTCAGTTTTTATTGCCTTAACGTGCGTTTCATGCACTGAAAATCACGTTTTGGCCAAGTGTCATAATTTTCACTATAACTTAATTTCTATCACTTAGAATGATTCCAAATGAAAAACTTACCTGAATTGGACGATTTTACACTATATACACAGCGACTTTGTGCCTCAGACAGTTTGTTTCGCAGCAGGGGAACATTTCAGTTTTTATTGCCTTAACGTGCGTTTCATGCGCTGAAAATCACGTTTTGGGCTAGTATCATGATTTTCACTATAACTTAATTTCTATCACTTAGAATGATGCTAAATGAAAAACTTACTTGAATTGGACGATAATACACTATATACACAGTAACTATGTGCCTCTGACAGTTTGTGTCGCAGCAGGGGAACATTTCAGTTTTTATTGCCTTAACGTGCGTTTCATGTGCTGAAAATCACGTTTTGGCCAAGTATCACAATGTTCACTATAACTTAATTTCTATCACTTAGAATGATGCTAAATGCAAAACTTACTTGAATTGGACGATTTTACACTATATACACAGTAACTATGTTTCTCTTACAGTTTGTTTCGAAGCAGGGGAACATTTCAGTTTTATTGCCTTAACGTGCGTTTCATGCGCAGAAAATCACGTTTTGGCCAAGTATCATAATTTTCACTATAACTTAATTTCTATCACTTAGAATGATGCTTAATGAAAAACTTACTTGAATTGGACGATAATACAGTTTGTTTGGCAGCAGGGGAACATTTCAGTTTTTATTGCCTGAATGTGCTTTTCATGCGCTGAAAATCATGTTTAGGCCAAGTATCATAGTTTTCATTATAAATTAATATCTAGCCATTAGAATGATGCCAAATTAAAAACTTATTAAATTATGAAATTTGATGATTTTACACTATATATAGAGAGACATTTGTGTCTCTGACAGTTTTACACAGTTTTACAAGTTATGACTCCAGACTCTTAATTTACAATTCTGCCTTTATGGATACATTGCATCACCACCCCCTGAGTGGATCACTTACCTCTCACTGTCTTTCACTTACCTTCATTCAGCATGTAGGTGTCAGATCACCTTGTACCTGATGACTATTCATATTACCTCACCCGAAGTTATTACACAGAAGGGATTGTGTTGTGTTACCCCAAGTTTAGAGTCCCAACGGATGTGGGAAACTTACAGCGTCTGTCTGCCAGAGAGCAGCAGCTGGAACCGATTGTGACCAGGGTGGCATGGGTCCCTGATCATGTCCCTGGCTCTGCTGAGGTAACGAGGGCTGGCAATGTCTTCCAGTGAGAGCAGAGTAGCCGACGATCTTCTGCGTAGTGGTGATATCTTTCTAAATAGCCTTTTTGTCTGCTGCCATTCTTTCCGCGTACCACCAAATGTGCTTTTTATGCGCTGATAAGCACATTTTGGTCGAATATGAAAGTTTCCAAGTGTGCACTTGACCCTGGATAACCTGGAGAGTGACAGTTACTCCTGAAGTTGAACCTTTTTTTCATCCCACAATTCAAGGAAACAATTGCAAACCCTGTTAGCCAGCCTTTCTTATATTTCGCGAGGCGAACAAACAATTGCAAGGCCAACTAGTTAGTCTTTCTTACATTCCACGATCTTTTAATTCAATTGTAAAACCAGTTTGGCTAGTCTACCTTGCATTCTACGATCTTATCAAACAAAGGTAAAACCAGTATGACACATGGTAAGACAAGAATAAACAATTATTAAGCCAGTTAGCCAGTCCATCCCACAATTCCCTCCTTTTGTGGGCACAAGGCACGAAGTCATCCCCCTTGCTCTCCAATACGGCAGCCGCCGCACGGAGACGTCCTGAATGGTCTCTCCAACAACAACCATCTGTAAACATGATGCAACCAAATGTAAGCGGTTTAGTATTGAGATCAGGCCGAACGTACCTTTGGTGATTAACCCTCATAGCACATTCATGTGGTCCTAGCTGAATGTTATCCGCCATATTGATACCTGTGTGAACGTAATTGATGTTTGGAGCTGTGAGAATACGTAAAAGTCTAGACTGTCGAAGCGATGATAAGGTAAATGCTGATGAAGCCACATACGCCGATACCCCATGATCAGTCAGAACATATATGGGATGTCCCATCACTGCATGAGCTGTTTTAAGAAGCACTTTAGCGAGCCCTGCTGCATAACGAGTACACTCTGGTTGACGAAGCTCAACACCATCTAGTGTTACGCTACAATACATCAATACCCGCCTAGTCGTCGAAACCTTCTGAAATAAAACAGCATTTACTGTAGTCGCCGAGTTAGACACATCAAGATGAAAAGGTTTGTCAAAATCAGGGTTGGCCAGGGCAGCCGCAGAGGCCAGTTCTTGAACCAGAGACACAAAGGTTTCATCTGCTTCTTACGTCCAATCAAGTTGTGCTCTAAGATTCTTAACACCTTTGTCTTTTACCAGAACGCGAAGTGTATGTGTCTTGTCCACATAACATGGTATATAGGTCCTACTGTAGCCACAGAGACCCAGAAATTACAACATGTCTTTGACGGTTTGGGGCCTGGAATGAGACAAAATGGTTTTTCGATGTTCAGGTGACATGGACAGTCCTTTGGCTGACACAACACGGCCTAGAAAAGTTACTTCTCTTCGACAACACCGAAGCTTCTTCTTTGACACTTTGAAACCAATATTATGAAGTTTTAGCAGGACCATCCTAGTGACCGCCAGACAGATTTCAGAAGTGGTTGTCGCAATGCAAAGGTCATCCACATACTGTAAAAGAACAGAGTTTTCAGGTAACGTTAGGTCTTGTAACAGGTCCTTCAGACACTGATTAAAAATACCAGGTGAGTTTTTAAACCCTTGTGGCAGGCGCTGATACTGCATGTGGACACCACGATAGGTGAACGCAAAGTACTGTCTGGCTGAAGGATGCAAAGGTACACAGAAAAAGGCGTTAGCTAGATCAATACAAGTAAACCATTGATACACTGGACTGAGCGAAGTCAACATTCTATGGGGGTCGGGTACTGGTAGGATCGGAGTCAGCGTCGCGTCGTTCACAGGTCTAAGGTCATGTGCCATACGGTAACTCTGTCCATCCGCCTTAAGTACTGGTCTCAATGCCGTGTTCCATCGTGAGTTAGAAAGTTCTATCACACCTGCGTCCCACAGTCCACCTAGAGTGTCTTCCATACCTTTGTCCGCATCTGGAGTCCATCTATATTGTGGCCTGTGGATGATGGCACTCTCATCTATTTTTAACATTACAGGTGGAATTTTAACACAATGTCCTACATCAAATGGTCCTGATGACCACAATGTGTCCGGAATAGTTTTCAGTAACTCCTCTGTCTGGTGGTGATCAGTCAATTCCCTACCATGTTCTCGAGTCAAGATTTGTTCCTCCAAAATGGAGGAGTTTATCAATGGGGCATGTGGGTCAATCTGATAAGAGTCATGCAATTTGGAATAAGTCAGCCCTGGTAGGTCAGTGGACTGCCAGTCAGTGACTTTAAGAAGTTTCTTGACCATGGGACCGAGTTGACGAGCTTCGTGACCATAAGACAGAGCCAAAGAAATGTGGGGGTCGGCTGTATCCGACATTTTGTACCACACTTTTTGCGATTCGTCCAAATCAACATATGAAGCTACGCCTTCTGGACCCACAAATATTTTGGTGGATTTCAATTGCCAGGGTGTTCCAAGAACCTTCTGAAAACGGTCTCGATAGACTAAGTCATCTTCTGTGTCATAAAACAAAGTACAATGAAAGTCATCCTTGGGCGGATGGTAAGGCCGGAGTGAATCAATGAATGATTTCCACTGGTGATAAACAAACAACAGTCCCCCAGTGGCCGGAGTTTCAGGCTCAAGACATGACCAATAGATTGTTGCTACCTCGGTGTCTTGTTGCAAGGGACACATCAACCATTGTCCACATGTTCGTACTGGTTGCGAACACGGAATCTTTGCACCATTTGGTAAAGTCACTGTGAGGCCATCCGGCCCACATAAGATGGTAGCTCCAATAGACATCAACAAGTCTCTTCCCATTAAATTCACAGGTGTTTGGGGTGAATGGACGTAGGAATGAAATAGAGTCTGTTTTAGGTGGGGTATTTCCGTTTGCAGCGGTCTGGTAATAGGCAGAGCTTGAGGAGATCCCGAGAAGCCGACCAAAGTTATGGTTGAAGAGGAGAGACAACCGGCTGTGAGCGGCATGTTCAAAGATGAGTATGTTGCTCCCGTGTCCACCAAAGCTGATGTTTGGACGCCGTTGATTCTCATATGAAGCATTGGGTCTGCCGTTCCCCTGCTTACCGAGCCTCTCGGGCACCCCTATTCGGAGTGTGGAGGATCCCATGGACTGTGAGGATCATCTCCACCCTGGTAATATTGTCCAGTTGACTGAGCTGGCTGCTGTGACCGCCATGGTCTGCCAGTGCCTCTTGCTCCTCCGCGCGTGGGCCGCTGTTGATGTGGTGGCCCCCCCTGTTGTGTTGGGGGTTGCCGCGGGTACTGTCGCTGACTGGGACACTCATGTCTCCAGTGTCCAGGACGGCCACATGTAAAACAGTTGTCTTGTTGGCCCGGTCTCGAGTACCCTTTTCCCCGGCCACCAGAGAAACCACCCCTGCGACCACCGTATCCATCATGGAACTGACCACCATCTCGAGCCCGACCATGGCCCTGGAACATCTGGGCAGATTGGTTTGTCTTTTCCTGTTTAGATTTTTTGGATTCACTATAAAATTTGGAAAGTTGTAATTTTACCAGAGCAGAATTCATATTTAGCGACTCGGCTTTTTCTTTTACCTTCTCGTTATCATACATCTTACAATGGTGAGACAGGTGACGTTTAAACCTTGGTTCATCACCAGTCAACAAGTCAGGGTCCTTTTTCAACTCCTTTTTCACAGGTTCTGGAAGACCCTCGACAACAGCTGTTCGGAATAAGAGGATATTATCTAATCTGCCCGATGGGTGTCGGCCGGTACTATCTATCCAGGCATTAATGCACTTTTCATAGTGTACCGGACCTCCCACTCCATCGATGTATGGAAACACGGTTGGAGCCATGTCATGGGATCTTGGGAAGGTATTTTTAATTGCCGTAAATAAGGCGCCCGATACCTGGGACAATGGGGTTTCGTGTGGGTACCTGATAGTTTCTGCTTCCTCCTCTATCATTTGTAATTGATGATGAGAGCAGGAAGCTGATATGGCCTGTCTCATGTCACCAAGCGCACAATTCTGTCCGCTCATTAGGGCCAAAAACTTCATCAGCCATGTACTTCCTCCATTTGCCATTGGAGGGAGTTGGTCAGCCAATGTAGCCACATCTCTAAGACCAAGAGGTTCAAATATCATTTCTGCTCCCTGAGGGCGGAGGGGATACATACCTCCAGATGTAGCTTGTACCCGCTTTGCGCTGGGCTTTGGTTTTGGCGCGGCAGTCTTGTCTGGTGTCTCTTTTGCCCCATTGTTACGTGGGCGAAGGGCGTAATGAGATCCCAAATATGGTAGAGCCTGTTTATACATGTCCACACTCTCATTCTCCTGTTCACCTGCAATGTCTGAATCGTTATCTGAGTTATAGTCTGATTGTCGATTCGCGTCCTCAAACGGTATAAGATTGTCAGTCAAGTCATCTTTTCCTTTTTTCCTACCTTTCTTTATTTCATTTTTCTGTCGAGTCCCTTTGGCCATTTCTTTTTCATCATTGTCCTCTCGGTCAGTCAAGTCAACTCAGGATCGTTCTGTCCTATCTTTCGCGTGTTCGAGATTACATGCTTTTCCTATGAGGCCTTTTGCCTCGGAGGACATAGCTTCCTCCTCATTCTCAACGTCAAGGATCAATCGTCCACCTAAAGTCACTATTGGTGCTTGTATGGGTATACCGTGAGGTTTTAATGGAGCTTTATTATTCAGTGGAGGCGCTGAAGGTACAAGAGTCAAAGTTGGTTCGATCTAGGTGGGGGCCCTCACCGCAGCCAAAGCTATTGACGCAATTACCAGGTTGTGTATTGCCAATCTATGCTGTTCCAACTCCTCCTCCTTTCTCAGTATCGACCCCCGCCTCCACCTCCACACCTCCTCTTTTCTCCTTCGGAGTTCCACCTCCTTAGCTGTGGCGTCATGCTCTACTTTCCGCAAAGCAATGGACAAGTTATTCATATTCCATTCATGCTTTTGACCTACAAAATGTACATTTTCTTTTAAAGTACTAAATTGTTTCACCAACTCGCGTCTTATTTTTGGTTGTTTTTTTAACTTGAACACCACTCAGAACCTGTGCTTCCACATCTGCATACAAAATTGTCAATTCATTCCATTCTCCACATTCTCCCGCACTCTCACATCCTTCCATTTTCACCAATTCAATCTAGATCAAGTCTCCGGATAAATTTGGAATTTTAGTATGTTCAATTCTAGGAATTATTGTTACTTTTTTTTTTTTTTTTTTTTTTTTTTAGAATCAATTCTAGGAATCAAACATCTGTGGACCCAGTCGTTTCCCTGCTGAAGACTTTAAAATAACTCCTGCATACAACTCTTTCCGGAATCTCTTGTTCCTTTGTTTCATACGACCGTTTTCTCTATCTCAAAACGACCGTTCTGGGATCGTCATCAATTCCGACTCTAGGTATATTACAACCTTTTCGGAATCTCCTATTCCCGATATCCCCTTTCTATAGTCACTTCTCCATAATTTAAAAATCCAATAGCAGAATTTTAACGTTTCAGTAATAGGTATTCTGCTTACCTTTCAGTTGATCAGGCGCCTGTCGGAGAAGTCCCAAGAGAAAGGTCTCACGCTCGCCGGCGCTCCCTCACGTTCGCTGACGTGGTTAACTTTTCCTTATTCACACGTTCGCTGACGTGTTTTAACTTTTCCTTATTCCCACGTTCGCTGACGTGTTTAACTTTTCCTTATTCCCACGTTCGCTGACGTGTTTCGATAACCGCGACTCCACGTTCGCCGACGTGTTTTAGAGTCCGCGGCTGGCCTTAACCCATATGTCTACGCAGTCTCCTCCCTGGTTCACGGACGGAGTTATCGGCCTTAACCCCTATCTGTCTACGCAACCGACTCACGGACTGGGTCACCAAAACTGTTAGACTATAAATATTTTACCTGACTCCAATTCCTTAACTCTGTAGTCTCCAGTCTAACAATGGAGCGTGTTCAGCATCGGAGGAGACAAACCAGGGTTGAGCGAGTTTATCCACAGATGATTTATTCCATTCAAATTGATTCATACAGAGCTCCGGGTCTCCCTCCCATAGAATAAGCCCGCTGAGTGTTTATGTCCCAAAGCGGAGGATGGAAAAGACATTGTCAAAACCCGCGTTTGCCCAGTTATAGTCCAACAAAAATGCATATTCATTCGCTGATTAATAATGAGATGTGGGCTGGTCCAGGGCTGCTGTGAGGGGGGGTTTCTCTGGGCTCCACATCTTCCAGCCTTGAATCCACATCATCCAGACCTCTGTCTCCGCTGGTCCTATAAAGTCCCGACCCTCCGCCCTGCTCTTTGTTCCTCTGCCCTTTGAAGTCCTCCATCTGGTCTCTTATCAGTGTGGATCCCACCTTGAAATAAGAATCTCAGGAAGAGCCTTTTGTTAACATTATAGTTGAGGAGTCTCAGACCCATCCTTCTGTTCATATTGTATTTGAGTTGGGAACCAGTGGCGACTCTAAAACAAGACCGCCACAACAAAAGGAATGAGTAAAATGTGATATCAAAATGAAACAGCTATACTAAAAAGAATGAGTAAAATATGATATCAAAATGAAACAGCTATACTCAAAAGAATGAGTAAAATATGATATCAAAATGAAACAGCTATACTAAAAAGAATGAGTAAAATATGTCATATTCTTCACCACTCAACGAATCATAATTAACCACGTATATGCAAATGACCTAATGGACAACCCATTGCCCCCGGACACATTGCCTATGGGGATGGATCATCATCAAAAACCCTGGATGGAGAAAAACACAACGTATATGCCGTGGTGACTCAAAAAGACAACCTCAAGACAGGACGACTCCCCGGCGACTGGTCTGCACAAGCCGCAGAAATAGTGGCACTGACAGAGGCATGTAGACTATTCCTAGAACAAGACGTGACGGTGGAAAGACACAGCCCAATCCCTGCTGAATTCCTAAGAGAAATGCAAAATCATTCCCCAGAAAAAGAGAAACTGCAATGGGAAACAGAAGGAGCCACTCAACACAAGAACGGACTCTATGCAGTAGAAAACAAGCCATGCGTGACACGATCATTGTTTGAAGTAATTGCCAAATTGAGCCATGGGAGGAGCCATGTCTCAACAGGAGGGATGATCAGTACAGTACAACAAACAATGCATGTTCCCAGAGGTCTCCAAACTTCAATTTTTTTGGCAGAAACTGTCTGAACTGCTGTAGACACAACTCTCAAGGCAATGAACGACCCAAGCATGGAACAAGGCAAACAGGAACATATCCCTTCGAGCTTCTGAACATGGATTTCATCAAACTGAACCAAAGTGCTGGACTCGTCGAACAAACCATTAGAACAGTAAAACTCAGACTCAGAAAAACCACGGAAGATACAGGAAAACGATGGCAAGAATGCCTGAGCCTGGTAGAAACGTACATGAGAATCATTCCAACAGCACAGGGATGCACACCATTTGAGGCAGTGAAAGACAGACCCTTCCACTGAACAATGTGGGAAAAAGATCTGGTGGTAGAAGAGAAAAGAGAAACAGAATCCCTCACTAAGTGGTTATGCAAAATGTTCCAAGAAAGAACTGTGATGAATGCAAAATAATCTGCCGACATCTTCTCTGTCTCCCACAGAGGAGGTCCTGTCCCCAGGAGACCTGGTACTCGTCAAGGTGATAAAAAGAAAGTGCTGGTCTTCTCCACGTTGGGACAGACCTCACCGTGTGATTTTGGCCATCATCATCACCGCTCTGTGTTTAACCACATGGGGGGAACGTACCAGAACCTTGGTACACTCCCACTGAGGGAGAATGCCCCACTAGCTGGTTCAGGAAACGATCAGGGGCCCCCAGATCTGCATCCCATTAACCAAGACACCAATCGTCGTTCAAGTACCTTTGCTCAGCCTACAGCTTACTCACTTGGGATTACACAGGACTGACTCCAGTTATTTTTATTGGTACCTACAAGCTCCCAGAGTCTGAATGGTCTGGCCAGACACCTTGGACCAGGTCCTCCTCCATACAGGCTACAAAACCATCACATGGCCCCTTTCCAAAGAAGCTACCACCATGACCGCTAACTTCACCAAGTTAGCCACCACCATCAAAGATGGTAAACATATGCTAGACCTTACGACCAATATCCAACAAAAAGGCTGCATCAACCTATGCCTCCGACCGACCAGGAAAAAGCCCCCTCTTTACTATCACCATCCGCACTACTAGTCCAGCCATGGTCCCCAAAGTGATTGGTGTGAACCCCTTCGTACAACCATCCGCCACACGCCTACTCAAAATCCGTCCGGCAGGAACACCTAAGCCTGAGTAGATACACCTTATTCTCGCCCATGTCCAAACACAGGAAGAAAACGACTACAACCCGATGATGAGGAACAGTTGGTACAGATACACCGCACTCACAGCCCGCGCCACAACCAATGAGTTGTTATGTCTGTTCCCTCTTGCCTACTGCCGTAGCCCAACCACAGCTATGGTCCAACCGACAGAACGAAGAACTCGCCAACCTCACCTACAACTGTATCCTGGGTAATCTGAGAGAATCCTTCCAGCAAAGCTCGACCGCCTACATACCATGGTCGCAGTACCATTAGCAGCTACAGTCAATACCGCAACGTATGTCCAGTGCAACAACCGAACAGACTGTTATCCATCCTGTTTCAACTTCAGCGGACCGGATCCGAAGACCCCTTTGGACCAAGTTCACGTCACCAGGTGCGCCGAGATCAGACACATTCCTTCCCAATCATGGATAGTACTGGACCAAATATGGTGGCTCTGCGAATGGCAAGTGTATATGATCATCCCCACCAATACAACTGGGCTCTGTGTCCCTACATCTGCAACCGACCACACGTACGCTCTAACAGCAGACTCGATTCCAACTGTCGACGCCAACCCACATCTACCCACCAGGCGTAAACGACGGAGCTTTGATTTATTCCCCCATGATTCAGTTTGGGGCTCGGATGTCCCCCTCTAATACAAACAATGGTCAGTCTCCTCCAAAATCATGATGGCGGTGTTCCCCAGGGTAGGAACAGCGAAGAACACCCTACGTCTGGAAACCATTGACTACAGATTCCAGGCCCGACACTAATCAATTACTTGTTTCCCTGCAAATGACTGAAACGTATCTGTCCAAAGTCTTAGGGACAACTGTCAGTTTTGCCTGTATTTAAGACACACTCACTGGTCATTCGACTAGAGTTGCAGTAACATCGCAGTGAACAGGACCCCACTGTAGGAACTCTCACTGTCCACTTTGCAGTCTGGTAATACTTATTTTCTATTTAAATTTATCTCACTCTTTCTTAGCCTGCTCCTGAGTTGTATTTTCAGACCTAACAAACATTTCAGTTTTTTTGCCCTAATGTGCGTTTCATGCACTGAAAATCACGTTTTGGCCAAGTATCATAGTTTTCACTATAACTTAACCTAACCCTAATCCTAACCCTAACCCTAACTTCCATCACTTAGAATGATATCAAATGAAAAATCTACTTTATTTGGACGATTATACACTATATACACAGTAACTATGTGCCTCTGACAGTTTGTTTCGCAGCAGGGGAACATTTCAGTTTTTATTGCCTTAACGTGCGTTTCATGCGCTGAAAATCACGTTTTGGCCAAGTATCATAGTTTTCACTATAACTTAATTTCTAGCACTTAGAATGATGCTAAATGCAATACTTACTTGAATTGGATGATTTTACACTATAGACACAGTAACTATGTGCCTCTGGAAGTTTGTTTCGCAGCAGGGGAACATTTCAGTTTTTATTGCCTTAACGTGCGTTTCATGCGCTGAAAATCACGTTTTGGCCAAGTATCATAATTTTCACTATAACTTAATTTCTATCACTTAGAATGATGCTAAATGCAAAACTTACTTGAATTGGACGATTTTACACTATATACACAGTAACTATATGTCTTTGACAGTTTGTTTCGCAGCAGGGGAACATTTCAGTTTTTATTGCCTTAACGTGCGTTTCATGCGCTGAAAATCACGTTTTGGCCAAGTATCATAGTTTTCACTATAACTTAATTTCTATCACTTAGAATGATGCCAAATGCAAAACTTACTTGAATTGGACTATTTTACACTATATACACAGTAACTATGTGTCTCTGACAGTTTGTTTCGCAGCAGGGGAACATTTCAGTTTTTATTGCCTTAACGTGCGTTTCATGCGCTGAAAATCATGTTTTGGCCCTGTATGATAGTTTTCACTATAACTTAATTTCTATCACTTAGAATGATGCTAAATGAATGTTAGGTTCATTAATAAATACCTTCGTCCGTAATTATCAATAACTGCAGGCAGACATCTTATTCAATTATTGACATTTAATTAAATAGAAATGGATAACAATGGGTAAAAGCCTCCGAAGGGGAGAGTCAGCAAGTGTCACCTTACAACTTCCGAACGTCTTCTCGAATAGACGTTTTCGTACGCCTCTTATTGCCATGAATCAAAACAATTTACAGAGTTGTTGATCATTCCATCACGAATGAGTAAAAACAACATCTGGGACTACAATAACAATCAAAGTATTTTACCAATAACAAAAACAGGAGACTAGACCTAACAACATTTAGATTAGAGTAATTATACAACTTCCTTGACCTAAGAATCATATAATATAATCATAATCATATAATGGTTACATACAGAAAAACCCGAAGTGCACGGTTACATATTGATAACAGCATTCTTGTTATTGGCCGAATAGCCCTGGCCTCGTCACCAACGGCCCACCAAATCTCAAGGACCCAGATTGGGTGGATTGTTCGTATAACCATCCTGGAACAGGCCGTCCAGGTTAACGATGACTTGGCAATACTCGTGACCTCGCAACACTTTGAAAATAGAAAGAGAATGATTTAACAAAGAAATGAATTAATACAAATATATTTATAATAGTAATACAGAATAAACCCAACATTCCCCCGTTTTTATAATATGTATGTTATTAATCATTTTTTAGTAATCACGAATGGAAATGTCGGGTGACTGGGATTTTTCCCGCCTACTCCTTACTCCCATGGCTGATCTGAAAGAGAAAGAACATAATTATATTCGTCCAATTGGTCCTCGGATTTACCGTACTCCTGGACCTCACTGCTTTCCCCAAACCGTCCCATAAGATACAACTCATGTACTTTAGAATTTGTAGGGGCAATTGCAGTAGTTATAAGTCGGCTTAGCAAGGAGCGCAAACAGGGGATACTACATCACCCACACAATGATAGGATAGCGGTAATTGTGCCTATAGTCACCACGAAGGATGTAGCCAAATCTTTAGATTTTCCAAAGGTCTTATCCCACCAATCTGACAATGCGGACGTATCTACTCCAGAGTGTTCTTACATATTGCGGTTCAGTGTTTGCAGGCCAGTAATGGCCCTGGTGAGAGATCCACTGGGTGACGTGTTGTTCGGTATGAAGGTGCAACATTGTTTTCCAAACATTGCACACACGCCCCCTGTTTCAAGGATCATATCCACCGCTATGCGATTCTGGAACGCCATCAGACTGGTAGCTGCCAGTTGTTCCTTCATGGCCACAAATCCCTTTTTAACATAATTTCCAAGTTTTGGACATTGTAATGTAAGTAATTTATTCTATCCACATTTTTGTTTGGGGTGATTAGAAGGAAGATGGACTCCCAACCTGCTGCGATCTGATTAGCCAGCTTATACTCATCTGGTACGCCCCGGGGGATGCCAATCGCATCAATGTATGTTGGATCTCCTTCCCTCCATGCCTCTCGACCATGTCGGGAGGGTCGACCCTTCACCTCCGAATTCTGAGCCGCCAATTGTATCTCCTCCACTGTGGATGGAAAAACAGACACCGGTAAGAGCAGTGAGACCAAAGCACCTAGTCCTGCCGCGTTTCGGCAGGAGTCGTATAATTTATCTACCACCCCGCCACCATAGGCCAGAACGTGGTATCAGGGGTGTAGTTTGTTTTAGAACGCCGGTACACCACGTCTCATTTATCGCCCCCAGCTTCAGACCATGCCCTATTTACTGCGTAACAGGATAAACACTGTTTCAATATTCTTTTTTTCTTGCCAAGTAGGACACGTTTTTTCATTTGTAAAAACACTTTTCCCCAAAAGAATGGTGATTGAGGGAGTTGTTAGATCCCATCGTATTTTCCCTTGTCTGGTAGGTTATCCTAATCCTTTGTAAGATGGTTTAGTCTCAATTGAAACCATATGGAGATGTCAAACCCAATATAAAAGAGTTCCCTATAGTTTTATGGTATTGCTTGCTGAGCAATAATCTTTTCAATTAATATTGGTGTTTCCCGTATTTTATTAAGTCAGAAAGTTTATCTTACCCGTCCCCTCAATGTTTCAATTGAGACCACCCTTTTACCAAAGTAGCTCCACCTAGTGCTTGTCCTCTTTACACTCCATTAACAGCGCCCAATTATCCCCCGTTTGGGAAATCCCTGTTTCAGAAGTAAATTTCACAGGTTAATATGTCAGTCCGAGCTTTCCAATCTTGACCAATTTCTGCAACAAGGCTTTTCCCAATCTTCAATTTTTTGCTGTTAATGTACCACACATATTTCCCACCATAGATTGACCCCTTGTATGGCAACCGGGACGTCCCCGAGTCCAAATATATATTTTCAATTTGGAAATTTGATTTAGTAGGTAATGTTAATTAAATGTAAATGTGTATGTTTCTCGGTTTACCCTCCCGTAAGAAGGTGTATCCTCAATTGAAACGCCTCCGCCTTTTTCTCCAACTGGAGAAAACAACCCTACTGTGGAAAGGAATAGAATCACAATCATCATTAATCTCCTTGCCTCAAAAGCAATAATTGTTTTCAACATGACTTTTTGTCTATGTTTAGGCATTTTTCCTCTTGAAACGTTTCAATTTAGACAACCTTCTTACTGTGGGAAAGGTGCATCCGTGTCCCCTTTCAGTAACAAGGACCCTCCCACTTTGCGTTGCTCCGATGTTTCTTCTTTTATGCTGCGTATCAGCATCCAGTCTTCAAGAATCACCGTCGCTTCGTCCGTTTCCTGTTGAGAAGCAACATCTCCCTCTGATAGTCTAAATTTGGTGTGTGCGTTTTTTTCTCTGATAGATTCGCCTCATGATCCAATTGTCATTGTGTAGTGAATAATAACAATTTGTAAGGTCTACCAAACAGGACTTCATATAAGGTCCGCCAATTGTGGATGGTAGACAACTATTATTTTAACAAAATGGGAGCCATTATCACTATAAATAGTTTCTGGAATTCCATATCGTGGAATGATATCTATATGATCTAATAAAATAAAATCTATATGTATTTTTTGAGATGGATATGTGGGTATGCATATAGATTTAAACCATAAGCCTTGTAGTGTCGTTGTAGCAAGGCCACCTCCCCCTTGTCGAGACATAGGACTTCCCTTGACTCAAGCCCAAATTATTTTCTTTATTGATCTTTTATTGATAGATTATGTCTCAGTGGTCTGCCAATCAAAAAAACACAAAAAGACAAACTATCATTCACGCTCACACTCATAAAAAGAAGAATTTAGTGTGTTCAACCAGTCTAGCATCCATAATTTCATTTTGTGGGAGTAAACTGGAGTACCCGGAGAAAATCCACAAATTCTCGAGGACGCCATGAATACCCCACATTCTGAAGGTCTGGATCCACCCCGCATTCATTAGTAGATCCTTTAATATACACACCCCCACTCTAGCATTTTAACCGTTTGTAAAAAATTACCTTCAAGTTTCACACAAAGTTATATCCTTTTTAATGCTATCAGTTTAGCTGTTTGTTCCCCGAATTGAGGTGGCAATAGTTTCACATCTAAGGTTTTTATTTTCACAGCCGCCATGACCTAATGGCCCCCTATCAGGTTTTTGGAAAATCCCAATTTCCTCTAATAGCATGCCAATCACCTTTTAATGCGGCCATCCAATTTTGTTTCCACTTTTTTTTTTCCAGGTGATAAAATAATCTCCCCCATTTATAAAACAAATTCATCCACGCCTAATTTATACAACATGACGCCTATGGCCTTTATTACGTCGCCTTGACTCCAAATTCTATGAACCAAGATAACACGCCGAATTTGTAAGCGAATTTCGCCCATCCCATTTTGTTCATAGACAACCCATCTACCTAAAGCGTCACTTGTTTCAAAACATGAAAGGCCCCACTAGAATTTGTGCATCCAGCGCCAAATAGAGCCTATTTACACATTTTTTCTCAAATTTGTTTTAGATATGGGTCCCCAATTTCCCGAAATTTCCCAGAATTCATGTACTACCACATCCTGTCAAAAACCCAAAACGACTAACATAACCTGTTTCTAAGCCAGATTCTGGAATTTGGAGAATTTGTCCTTTCCCTCCCTTATCTAAGCTTGTTATTGCCACTCGTTATCACTGTAACATTCAGGCGTATTAACCCCATCGTTGCTAAAGTTCTCACCAATTTGCATGCCCTTAAAGCAGTAAAAAGCAACGTTATTTGGTTGTATCAATTGACCAATGCTTATCCAATCCGTAATATCCTTAAAGTCATCAATATGACCTGTGACAAAGCATATTTCCTCCCGCCAGGACAACAGACAATGTTCTTTCAAGTGCACTTTGAAAAACATTCCATGTTACTCCATTCTTAGGGAAAATATGCTCATCCTAAACCAATTATTTTATCTACAATTCACCTAATTATTTGGATGAATGCCATGAATTTTATCATGCCACTATTGCATTGTAAATTTCCCATCTGATGTCGTTAACAGCCAAATAATTCAATACCTACTATATACTTTGTAAATCACCTCATATGATGTTTACTTAAGACAAGAGTCATTTCCCATAGCCTGTTACCAAAACAAAAATCTACAACAATTAAATTAGAGAAATCAACCTTTTGTTAGGCAATTCCTAATTACAAACTTTAATGTTTTAAAAACCTTATTGTCACCAATATACCATAATATTGTAAATTTTGTCATCCTGGCCTTTTTTTTTTTAACCAGCCAACCTCCTGGATTGAAGTATTTTGAACAATCAAAATATTCTGAAATAGTATTAATATTATTTTATCCTCCAAAAGCTAGTTTCCTTTAACTAAGAGCCCTTTGAAATCCACAATTGCTCAAAAATGACTATTTTGGTCTATTCCCAAATCCAAAGCTTTTTACCAAAATCAACCTTTTACTAGACAGATTTTCTATCCTCTTAATATACATTTCATTTTAAAACCCAAAAAATGAATGTGAAAGCATTCGCATAACCTTGCATTTCTTGCAGACCATGTATTGTTCTTATTCTGAAAAGTCCAAACAGAAAACGCCATAAGCCGTTAACTATGACCTCCACTCTTGCTGCGAAAACAGCATTGTTATCTTATGTTTACAAACCAGCTTTTTCCCTGTGCCCAAATATAACGCTTTTTAGAGAAGACAACCATTAAACAGTCAAATTAACCCCTCTTCCGATATTCAACTACATCACAATATTTTTCCAAGACCCCATATATCCAGAATATGTATGCTGCAAGCACAACAATATGGCAAAAACCCATTTTCTGCCCTCAAGTTTGCTTCAGCACCCCCAAGGCCAATTATTATTATTATAATGTCTTCACGGAAGGGATCACAAAATTTTAGTCGTTTACACGGTCCGAACGCTCCCGAAAGCCCAACACAGTTAAATCGTCTGCCCCGCGGCCCACATGTTTCACTCCCATCTAATCAGCAGCCGCTGCACCAGAACGCTTCTCCCGCAGTCGACACATTATTTGGCAAGTCTAGAGCATAATAAAAACACAGGTGACATTCCCTGCTAAACATTTAAAGGATCATTTAGTATATATTCTTTTGTCTTTTTAAACACCATCTTCCCGCTAGCGGACGGGATCAAAAACCAAGCTGCAATAAGCCATCACATTGCTGTAAATTGACAGTACATATAGGTTATATTAACAAAGCACCACCAGCACTTGGAAATAACCATTCTAATTGTTGTTATACAAGCCCCAGCATCACAAAAAAACCCAATTTATTGTAATCACAAAACGTCATACCCGGATTAACCAAATCAAATACCAGTGTCCCCATTAATTTTCTAGCTCCCTTTATTTTTGTTAAACTTCCTCCGCGCCCGTCACCTATCTCGGTAAATATTTTCCCCGTCAGCCGAGGAGGCCCCGCTATTTTTCCTTACCAAACAGTACTTTCCCGCCGCCACGGTCTTAAGTAGATCCCCGTTATCCGAGGGAGCCCCCACTATTTTCCAAAATAGTATTTTTAACTTCTCCCCGGCCTTATTTCGCCATTAGTGTCTGTGGAACAAGCTGTTACACTTTTATCCACGCACATATTATTTATATATGTATATAACCTCTATGCATTAGTGCATATATTATCCTGCATTTTATGCATTTTAAGCTGGCCAGCAAACCCATATTTATTTATCCATAAATATAGCTGTGTAATATTTTTAAAGCGCTTTGTCTTTCCAATTTTTTCCAATCCTTACAAGTTAGACGTATTTTTTTGGATCGTCATCCAAACCCGCCTTACAACACGTGTTTCTGTCAGGTTCATTAATAATTACCTTCGTCCGTAATTATCAATAACTGCAGGAAGACATCTTATTCAATTATTGACATTTAATTAAATAGAAATGGATACAACAGGTAAAAGCCTCCGGAGGGGAGCGTTACAGCAAGTGTCCCTTACAACTTCCGAACGTCTCCTCGAATAGACGTTTTCGTCCCATTCTTATGGTCACAAGTTACAGCGTTGTTGATCATTCCATCACGTATGAGTAAAAACAACATCTGGGACTACAATAACAATCAAAGTATTTTACTAATAACAAAAACAGGGACTAGACCTAACAACATTTAGATTAGAGTAATTATACAACCTCCTTGACCTAAGAATCATATAATATAATCATAATCATATAATCGTTACATACAGAAAAACCTGAAGTGTACGGTTACATAACGATAACAATATTCTTGTTATTGTCCGAATAGCCCTGTCCTCGTCACCAAGGGCCCACCAAATCTCAAGGACCCAGATTGGGTGGATTGTTTGTATAACCATCCTGGAACAGGCTGTCTAGGTTAAAGATGACTTGGCGTGACCTCAACACTTTTGAAAAACAGAAAGAGAATGATTTAACAAAGTAATGAATTAATACAAAGAAAAGAAAGAGAATGATTTAATAAAGAAATGAATTAATATAACTATTATAATAATAAAACAGAATAAACCCAACATTCCCCCGTTTTTATAATATGTATGTTATTAGTCATTTCTTAGTAATCACTAAATGGAAATGTCGGTGACTGCGATTTTATCCGCCTACTCCTTACTCCCATGGCTGGTCTGAAAGAGAAAAAACATAATTATATTCGTCCACTTGGTCCTCGGATTTACCGTACTCCTGGACCTCACTGCTTTCCCCAAACCGTCCCATAAGATACAACTCATGTACTTTAGAATTTGTAGGGGCAATTGCAGTAGTTATAAGTCGGCTTAGCAAGGAGCGCAAACAGGGGATACTACATCACCCACACAATGTTAGGATAGCGGTAATTGTGCCTATAGTAACCACGAAGGATGTAGCCAAATCTTTAGATTTTCCAAAGGTCTTATCCCACCAATCTGACAATGCGGACGTATCTACTCCAGAGTGCTCTTGCATATTGCGGTTCAGTGTTTGCAGGCCAGTAATGGCCCTGGTGAGAGATCCACTGGGTGACGCGTTGTTCGGTATGAAGGTGCAACATTGTTTTCCAAACATTGCACACACGCCCCCTGTTTCAAGGATCATATCCACCGCTATGCGATTCTGGAACGCCATCAGACTGGTAGCTGCCAGTTGTTCCTTCATGGCCACAAATCCCTGTTCAGTATAATTTCCAAGTTTTGAACATTGTAATGTAAGTAATTTATTCTATCCACATTTTTGTTTGGGGTGATTAGAAGGAAGATAGACTCCCAACCTGCTGCGATCTGATTAGCCAGCTTATACTCATCTGGTACGCCCCAGGGGATGCCAATCGCATCAATGTATGTTGGATCTCCTTCCCTCCATGCCTCTCGACGATGTCGGGAGGGTCGACCCTTCAGCCGAATTATGAGCCGCCAATTGTATCTCCTCCACTGTGGATGGAAAAACAGACATCGGTAAGAGCAGTGAGACCAAAGTACCTAGTCCTGCCGCGTTTCGGCAGGAGTCGTATAATTTATCTACCACCCCGCCACTATAGGCCAGAACGTGGTATCAGGGGTGTAGTTTGTTTTAGAACGCCGGTACACCACGTCTCATTTATCGCCCCCAGCTTCAGACCATGCCCTGTAAGGTTTAAGCAGGTAAAATGATTAAACAGTGGAAAAATTGACTTCCTATTTACCGCGTAACAGGATAAACACTGCTTCAATATTTTTTCTTGCCAAGTAGGACACGTTTTTTCATTTGTAAAAACACTTTTCCCCAAATGAATGGTGATTGAGGGAGTTGTTAGATCCCATCGTATTTTCCCTTGTCTGGTAGTTTATCCTAATCCTTTGTAAGATGGTTTAGTCTCAATTGAAACCATATGGAGACGTCAAACCCAATATAAAAGAGTTCCCTATAGTTTTATGGTATTGCTTGCTGAGCAATAATCTTTTCAATTAATATTGGTGTTTCCCGTATTTTATTAAGTCAGAAAGTTTATCTTACCCGTCCCCTCAATGTTTCAATTGAGACCACCCTTTTACCAAAGTAGCTCCACCTAGTGCTTGCCTTCTTTACACTCCATTAACAGCGCCCAATTATCCCCCGTTTGGGAAATCCCTGTTTCAGAAATAATTTTCACAGGTTAATATGTCAGTCCAAGCTTTCCAATCTTGACCAATTTCTGCAACAAGGCTTTTCCCAATTTTCTGCTGTTAATGTACCACACATATTTCCCACCATAGATTGCCCCTTTGTATGGCAACCGGGACGTCGCCGAGTCCAAATATATATTTTCATTTTGGAAATTTGATTTAGTAGGTAATGTTAATTAAATGTAAATGTGTATGTTTCTCGGTTTAGCCTCCCGTAAGAAGGTGTATCCTCAATTGAAACGCCTCCGCCTTTTTTCTCCAACTGGAGAAAACAACCCTACTGTGGAAAGGAATAGAATCACAATCATCATTAATCTCATTGCCCCAAAAGCAATAATTGTTTTCAACATGACTTTTTGTCTTTGTTTAGGGATTTTTCCTCTTGAAACGTTTCAATTTAGACAACCTTCTTACTGTGGGAAAGGTGCATCCGTGTCCCCTTTCAGTAACAAGGACCCTCCCACTTTGCGTTGCTCCGATGTTTCTTCTTTTATGCTGCTTATCAGCATCCAGTCTTCAAGAATCACCGTCGCTTCGTCCGTTTCCTGTTGAGAAGCAAAATCTCCCTCTGATAGTCTAAATTTGGTGTGTGCGTTTTTTTTCTCTCTGATAGATTCGCCTCATCATCCAATTGTCATTGTGTGGTGAATAATAACAATTTGTAAGGTCTACCAAACAGGACTTCATATAAGGTCCGCCAATTGTGGATGGTAGACAACTATTATATTAACAAAATGGGAGCCATTATCACTATAAATAGTTTCTGGAATTCCATATCGTGGAATGATATCCATATGATCTAATAAAAATAAAATAAAATCTATATGTATTTTTTGAAATGGATATGTGGGTATGCATATAGATTTAAACCCTAAGCCTTGTAGTGCCGTTGTAGCAAGGCCACCTCCCCCTTGTCGAGACATAGGACTTCCCTTGACTCAAGCCCAAATTTTTTTCTTTATTGATCTTTTATTGATAGATTATGTCTCGGTGGTCTGCCAATCAATAAACACAAAAAGACAAACTATCATTCACGCTCACACTCATAAACAGAAGAATTTAGTGTGTTCAACCAGTCTAGCATCCATAATTTCATTTTGTGGGAGTAAACTGGAGTACCCTGAGAAAATCAAATTCTCGAGGACGCCAGGAATACCCCACATTCCGGAAAGTCTGGATCCACCCCGCATTCATTAGTAGATCCTTTAATATACACACCCCCACTCTAGCATTTTAACCGTTTGTAAAAAATTTCCTTCAAGTTTCACACAAAGTTATATCCTCTTTAATGCTATCAGTTTAGCTGTTTGTTCCCCGAATTGAGGTGGGAATAGTTTCACATCTAAAGTTTTTATTTTTTACAGCCGCCATGACCTAATGGCCCCCTATCATGTTTTTGGAAAATCCCAATTCCCTCTAATAGCATGCCAATCACCTTTTTAATGCGGCCATCCAATTTTGTTTCTACTTGTTTCAGGTGATAAGATAATCTCCCCCATTTGTAAAACAAATTCATCCACGCCTCTTTTATACAATATGACGCCTATGGCCTTTATTACGTCGCCTTGACTCCAAATTCTATGAACCAAGATAACACGCCGAATTTGTAAGCGAATTTCCCCCATCCCATTTTGTTCATAGACAACCCATCTACCTAAAGCGTCACTTGTTTCAAAACATGAAAGGCCCCACTAGAATTCGTGCATCCAGCGCCAAATAGAGCCTATTTACACATTTGTCTCAAACTTGTTTTAGATATGGGGTCCCCAATTTCCCAAAATTTCCCAGAATTAATGTACTACCACATCCTGTCAAAAACCCAAAACGACTAACATAACCTGTTTCTAAGCCAGATTCTGGAATTTGGAGAATTTCTCCTTTCCCTCCCTTATCTAAGCTTGTTATTGCCACTCGTTATCACTGTAACATTCAGGCGTATTAACCCCATCGTTGCTAAAGTTCTCACCAATTTGCATGCCCTTAAAGCAGTAAAAAGCAACGTTATTTGGTTGTATCAATTGACCAATGCTTATCCAATCAGTAATATCCTTAAAGTCACCAATATGACCTGTGACAAAGCATATTTCCTCCCGCCAGGACAACAGACAATGTTCTTTCAAGTGCACTTTGAAAAACATTCCATGTTACTCCATTCTTAGGGAAAATATGCTCATCCTAAACCAATTATTTTATTTACAATTCACCTAATTATTTGGATGAATGCCATGAATTTTATCATGCCACTATTGCATTGTAAATTTCCCATCTGATGTCGTTAACAGCCAAATAATTCAATACCTACTATACTTTGTAAATCACCTCATATGATGTTTACTTAAGACAAGAGTCATTTCCCATAGCCTGTTACCAAAACAAAAATCTACAACATTTAAATGAGAGAAATCAACCTTTTGTTAGACAATTCCTAATTACAAACTTTAATGTTTTAAAAACCTTATCGTCACCAATATACCATAATATTGTAAATTTTGTCATCCTGGCCTTTTTTTCTTTTAAACAGCCAACCTCCTGGATTAAAGTATTTTGAATAATCAAAAAATTCTGAAATAGTATTAATATTATTTTCCTCCAAAAGCTAGTTTCCTTTAACTAAGAGCCCTTTGAAATCCACAATTGCTCAAAAATGACTATTTTGGTCTATTTCCCAAATCCAAAGCTTTTTACCAAATCAACCTTTTACTAAACAGATTTTCTATCCTCTTAATACATTTCATTTTAAAACCCAAAATATCAATGCGAAAGCATCCGCATAACCTTGCATTTCTTGCAGACCATGTATTGTTCTTATTCTGAAAAGTCCAAACAGAAAACGCAATTAGCCGTTAACTATGACCTCCACTCTTGCTGCGAAAACAGCATTGTTATCTTATGTTTACAAACCAGCTTTTTCCCTGTGCCCAAATACAACGCTTTTTAGAGAAGACAACCATTAAAACGTCAAATTAACCCCTCTTCCGATATTCAACTACATCACAATATTTTTCCAAGACCCCATATATCCAGAATATGTATGCTGCAAGCACAACAATATGGCAAAAACCCATTTTCTGCCCTCAAGTTTGCTTCAGCACCCCCAAGGCCAATTATTATTATTATAATGTCTTCACGGAAGGGATCACAAAATTTTAGTCGTTTACACGGTCCGAACGCTCCCGAAAGCCCAACACAGTTAAATCGTCTGCCCCGCGGCCCACATGTTTCACTCCCATCTAATCAGCAGCCGCTGCACCAGAAACGCTTCCCCCGCAGTTGACACATTTTTTGGCAAGTCTAGAGCATAATAAAAACACAGGTGACATTCCCTGCTAAACATTTAAATGATCATTTTGTATATATTCTTTTGTTTTTTTAAACACCATCTTCCCGTTAGCGGACGGGATCAAAAACCAAGCTGCAATAAGCCATCACATTGCTGTAAATTGACAGTACATATAGGTTATATTAACAAAGCACCACCAGCACTTGGAAATAACCATTCTAATTGTTGTTATACAAGCCCAAGCATCACAAAAAAACCCAATTTAATTGTAATCACAAAACGTCATACCTGGATTAACCAAATCAAATACCAGTGTCCCCATTAATTTTCTAGCTCCCTTTATTTTTGTTAAACTTCCTCCGCGCCCGTCACCTATCTCGGTAAATATTTTCCCCGTCAGCCGAGGAGGCCCCGCTATTTTTTCCTTACCAAACAGTACTTTCCCGCCGCCACGGTCTTAAATATATCCCCGTTATCCGAGGGAGCCCCCACTATTTTCCCAAAATAGTATTTTTAACTTCTCCCCGGCCTTATTTCGCCATTAGTGTCTGTGGAACAAGCTGTTACACTTTTATCCACTCACATATTATTTATATATGTATATTACCTCCATTAGTGTCTGTGGAACAAGCTGTTACACTTTTATCCACTCACATATTATTTATATATGTATATTACCTCTATGCATTAGTGCATATATTATCCTGCATTTTATGCATTTTAAGCTGGCCAGCAAACCCATATTTATTTATCCATAAATATAGCTGTGTAATATTTTTTAAAGCGCTTTGTCTTTCCAATTTTTTCCAATCCTTACAAGTTAGACGTATTTTTTGGATCGTCATCCAAACCCGCCTTACAACACGTGTTTCCCATATTTTACTTTTATTTTTTTTTGTAGTGAGTTCGTGTGCCTCACACAGTTAACTCTATTATTTATTATTATTATTAATATTATTATTATCTATTCGACTGTATCGACTGTATCTCCTAGGCCTTTCCTAATTTTACTGCAGAAACCACACAAACACCATACAACGTATATTCGTGCCTACCCTTTAGACACAGGACACTCCCCGGCCCCAATATTGTACCTCTAGTACAATATATTCGTGCCTACCCCTGAGACACAGGACACTTTCCAGCAAAGTGCCCCACCGTACCTGCCATTGACTAGTATAAACACAGGGTTTTATCACCGTCACCCAGGACGCGAAACCAGCCCAACAATGGACCTCACATACAATGTCCCTTTAACGCATTTGGAAACACCTTCACAACATGCAGACATTAATGTGGACTTACCCGAGATCCATCAGATGTCTCCCTCCAGCAGGAAAAGTCTTCAACCGCCGAGAATCCAGGCGCCCCCGTCGAAAACTCCGGCCCACCAAGGGTTTTGAAGACGCCGTGCGCACGGTCACTTACCAGATGTCGAACAGCAGCGCCTGGGTTCTCGCTCCGGTATATTGACCTCCATGGCTCAGAAGGACCAAAATGTCAGGTTCATTAATAATTACCTTCGTCCGTAATTATCAATAACTGCAGGAAGACATCTTATTCAATTATTGACATTTAATTAAATAGAAATGGATACAACAGGTAAAAGCCTCCGGAGGGGAGCGTTACAGCAAGTGTCCCTTACAACTTCCGAACGTCTCCTCGAATAGACGTTTTCGTCCCATTCTTATGGTCACAAGTTACAGCGTTGTTGATCATTCCATCACGTATGAG